>NC_059205.1:2167551-2435051 GCF_020615455.1 Coregonus clupeaformis | reverse complement strand
TACTATATTATACTATTATACAGTCATCAATATTATACTATATTATACTATTATACAGTCATCAATATTATACTATACTATACTATTATACAGTCATCAATATTATACTATATTATACTATTATACAGTCATCAATATTATACTATATTATACTATTATACAGTCATCAATATTATACTATACTATACTATTATACAGTCATCAATATTATACTATACTATACTATTATACAGTCATCAATATTATACTATATTATACTATTATACAGTCATCAATATTATACTATATTATACTATTATACAGTCATCAATATCATACTATATTATACTATTATACAGTCATCAATATTATACTATATTATACTATTATACAGTCATCAATATTATACTATACTATACTATTATACAGTCATCAATATTATACTATATTATACTATTAAACAGTCATCAATATTATACTATATTATACTATTATACAGTCATCAATATTATACTATATTATACTATTATACAGTCATCAATATTATACTATATTATACTATTATACATTCATCAATATTATACTATATTATACTATTATACAGTCATCAATATTATACTATACTATACTATTATACAGTCATCAATATTATACTATATTATACTATTATACAGTCATCAATATTATACTATATTATACTATTATACAGTCATCAATATTATACTATATTATACTATTATACAGTCATCAATATTATACTATATTATACTATTATACAGTCATCAATATTATACTATACTATACTATTATACAGTCATCAATATTATACTATACTATACTATTATACAGTCATCAATATTATACTATATTAAACTATTATACAGTCATCAATATTATACTATACTATACTATTATACAGTCATCAATATTATACTATATTATACTATTATACAGTCATCAATATTATACTATATTATACTATTATACAGTCATCAATATTATACTATATTATACTATTATACAGTCTTCAATATTATACTATACTATACTATTATACAGTCATCAATATTTTACTATACTATACTATTATACAGTCATCAATATTATACTATATTATACTATTATTCAGTCATCAATATTATACTATATTATACTATTATACAGTCATCAATATTATACTATATTATACAATTATACAGTCATCAATATTATACTATACTATACTATTATACAGTCATCAATATTATACTATATTATACTATTATACAGTCATCAATATTATACTATATTATACTATTATACAGTCATCAATATTATACTATATTATACTATTATACAGTCATCAATATTATACTATATTATACTATTATACAGTCATCAATATTATACTATACTATACTATTATACAGTCATCAATATTATACTATATTATACTATTATACAGTCATCAATATTATACTATATTATACTATTATACAGTCATCAATATTATACTATATTATACTATTATACAGTAATCAATATTATACTATATTATACTATTATACATTCATCAATATTATACTATATTATACTATTATACAGTCATCAATATTATACTATACTATACTATTATACAGTCATCAATATTATACTATATTATACTATTATACAGTCATCAATATTATACTATATTATACTATTATACAGTCATCAATATTATACTATATTATACTATTATACAGTCATCAATATTATACTATATTATACTATTATACAGGCATCAATATTATACTATACTATACTATTATACAGTCATCAATATTATACTATACTATACTATTATACAGTCATCAATATTATACTATATTATACTATTATACAGTCATCAATATTATACTATACTATACTAATATACAGTCATCAATATTATACTATATTATACTATTATACAGTCATCAATATTATACTATATTATACTATTATACAGTCATCAATATTATACTATACTATACTATTATACAGTCATCAATATTATACTATACTATACTATTATACAGTCATCAATATTATACTATATTATACTATTATTCAGTCATCAATATTATACTATATTATACTATTATACAGTCATCAATATTATACTATATTATACAATTATACAGTCATCAATATTATACTATACTATACTATTATACAGTCATCAATATTATACTATACTATACAATTATACAGTCATCAATATTATACTATATTATACTATTATACAGTCATCAATATTATACTATATTATACTATTATACAGTCATCAATATTATACTATATTATACTATTATACAGTCATCAATATTATACTATATTATACTATTATACAGTCATCAATATTATACTATATTATACTATTATACAGTCATCAATATTATACTATACTATACTATTATACAGTCATCAATATTATACTATACTATACTATTATACAGTCATCAATATTATACTATATTATACTATTATACAGTCATCAATATTATACTATACTATACTATTATACAGTCATCAATATTATACTATACTATACTATTATACAGTCATCAATATTATACTATATTATACTATTATACAGTCATCAATATTATACTATATTATACTATTATACAGTCATCAATATTATACTATACTATACTATTATACAGTCATCAATATTATACTATATTATACTATTATACAGTCATCAATATTATACTATATTATACTATTATTCAGTCATCAATTGTCACGATCGTCTAACATAGAGGACCAATGCGCAGCGTTGAAGGTGAACATATTTTATTCCTATAAATGATCACACGATCAAAAACACAAACGAAAACGTGACGTCTACGGTTTCACACAAACCGAAATGAACAAGAAACCACAAACACAACGTGAAAGACAGATAGTCAAATATGGCTCCCAATCAGAGACAACGAGCCAACAGCTGACACTCGTTACCTCTGATTGGGAGTCACTCAAACAAAGAAATACAATCACCTAGAACCCACAACAAAACATAGAAACTAACACCCTGGCTCAACATACGAGAGTCCCCGAGCCAGGGCGTGACAGTACCCCCTTAAAGGCGCGGACTCCGACCGCGCCAACGAAACACAACAGGGGAGGGACCGGGTGGGCACTCCGCCTAGGCGGCGGATCCGGCTCCAGTGGAACAGGCACGTGCGTGCCGGACCGACCACGCACACCACTGGCTTGGTGTGGGGAACAGGCACGGGCCGTGCTGCACTGACGATGCACACCACTGGCTTGGTGTGGGGGAGCAGGAGCGGGCCGGACAGGGCTGACGAACCGCCCCCACAGACTTGGTGCTGGGAGCAGGAATGGGCCGGACCGGGCTGGCGACGCGCACCACAGACCTGGTGCGGAGAGCAGGAACGGGCAGAGCCGGGCTGACGAGACGCACCACAGACCTGACGCGGGGAGCAGGAATGGACCGGACCGGGCTGGCGACGCGCACCACAGACCTGGTGCGGAGAGCAGGAACGGGCAGAGCCGGCTGACGAGACGCACCACAGGCTTGATGCGGGGAGCAGGAATGGGCCGGACCGGGCTGGCGACGCGCACCACAGACCTGGTGCGGGGAGCAGGAACGGGCAGAGCCGGGCTGACGAGACGCACAACAGACTTGATGCGGCGAGCAGGAATGGGCCGGACTGGGCTGGCGACGCGCACCGCAGGTTCGGTGCGGGGAGCAGGAATAGACCGGACCGTACTGGGGACACACCACTGGCTCCACACCGGGATCTGGAACGGGCCGGACCGGACTGGCAACACATGCCAGTACCTCTCGCCGTGCCTCCACACCTTCCATCCCCTCTTCTACCAGTGGCCCCCGTAACCCGGCGGCCTTCTCCGGCAACCCACTGGACCGCTCTATCGCGGCCTCCTGCTGGTCCGCTCGTCGTGAGCCCCCCTAAAAAATTTCGGGGCGTCTCTCCTACCCGTGGACCACGTCTCCATATCCCTCGCCAGCTTCTCGCCCTTCTGCCATAATGTCAAGCCCTTGTCTTCCTCCCTCGCTTGACCCAGTCCAGGAGGCGAAGGAGATCTGTGAGGGATCTCCCTGGCGACGGCTCCTGGACACGCTGCTTGGTCCCATCTTGGTGGTTTCTTCTGTCACGATCGTCTAACATAGAGGACCAATGCGCAGCGTTGAAGGTGAACATATTTTATTCCTATAAATGATCACACGATCAAAAACACAAACGAAAACGTGACGTCTACGGTTTCACACAAACCGAAATGAACAAGAAACCACAAACACAACGTGAAAGACAGATAGTCAAATATGGCTCCCAATCAGAGACAACGAGCCAACAGCTGACACTCGTTACCTCTGATTGGGAGTCACTCAAACAAAGAAATACAATCACCTAGAACCCACAACAAAACATAGAAACTAACAACCTGGCTCAACATACGAGAGTCCCCCGAGCCAGGGCGTGACATCAATATTATACTATATTATACTATTATACAGTCATCAATATTATACTATACTATACTATTATACAGTCATCAATATTATACTATATTATACTATTATACAGTTATCAATATTATACTATATTATACTATTATACAGTCATCAATATTATACTATATTATACTATTATACAGTCATCAATATTATACTATATTATACTATTATACAGTCATCAATATTATACTATACTATACTATTATACAGTCATCAATATTATACTATACTATACTATTATACAGTCATCAATATTATACTATATTATACTATTATACAGTCATCAATATTATACTATATTATACTATTATACAGTCATCAATATTATACTATATTATACTATTATACAGTCATCAATATTATACTATATTATACTATTATACAGTCATCAATATTATACTATATTATACTATTATACAGTCATCAATATTATACTATATTATACTATTATACAGTCATCAATATTATACTATACTATACTATTATACAGTCATCAATATTATACTATATTATACTATTATACAGTCATCAATATTATACTATATTATACTATTATACAGTCATCAATATTATACTATATTATACTATTATACAGTCATCAATATTATACTATACTATACTATTATACAGTCATCAATATTATACTATATTATACTATTATACAGTCATCAATATTATACTATATTATACTATTATACAGTCATCAATATTATACTATACTATACTATTATACAGTCATCAATATTATACTATATTATACTATTATACAGTCATCAATATTATACTATACTATACTATTATACAGTCATCAATATTATACAATATTATACTATTATACAGTCATCAATATTATACTATATTATACTATTATACAGTCATCAATATTATACTATATTATACTATTATACAGTCATCAATATTATACTATATTATACTATTATACAGTCATCAATATTATACTATATTATACTATTATACAGTCATCAATATTATACTATATTATACTATTATACAGTCATCAATATTATACTATACTATACTATTATACAGTCATCAATATTATACTATATTATACTATTATACAGTTATCAATATTATACTATATTATACTATTATACAGTCATCAATATTATACTATATTATACTATTATACAGTCATCAATATTATACTATACTATACTATTATACAGTCATCAATATTATACTATACTATACTATACTATTATACAGTCATCAATATTATACTATACTATACTATTATACAGTCATCAATATTATACTATATTATACTATTATACAGTCATCAATATTATACTATATTATACTATTATACAGTCATCAATATTATACTATATTATACTATTATACAGTCATCAATATTATACTATATTATACTATTATACAGTCATCAATATTATACTATATTATACTATTATACAGTCATCAATATTATACTATACTATACTATTATACAGTCATCAATATTATACTATATTATACTATTATACAGTCATCAATATTATACTATATTATACTATTATACAGTCATCAATATTATACTATATTATACTATTATACAGTCATCAATATTATACTATACTATACTATTATACAGTCATCAATATTATACTATACTATACTATTATACAGTCATCAATATTATACTATATTATACTATTATACAGTCATCAATATTATACTATATTATACTATTATACAGTCATCAATATTATACTATATTATACTATTATACAGTAATCAATATTATACTATATTATACTATTATACATTCATCAATATTATACTATATTATACTATTATACAGTCATCAATCCAAGATGGCGAAGTAGTGCAGTCTTGTTTCTGTCGTGTGTCTGTAAATAGCCTGTAAATACCCAGTTTTTTGTATTTTTCGTACATATTTCCCTATCAGACTTTTCATCCTTCTACAAAATATACTTTCCTGCAACCTGCCTCACTCAATGTGGAACGGATTCTATTATTGACTTACCTTTTATCCAGAATCTAGAATCTCCAGTTGAAACTAGCTAGCCAGCTAACTAGCTACTTGCTATTAGCCACGGCTAGCGGTGTTTCACCAGAACATAGGATTTTTTTTCCGCAGGATTAATTTTAATCACTGGACATTGATCACCGGATATTCGGCCCAGTCTGCACAGCGCTTATCGACCCAGAACATATCAGTTCTTCCGCTCGGATTCACTGGACCTCTAACTCCGGATTCATCGCCACCAGCTGGTTACAACAAAACGGACGCTGTGGTCTGGCTAATCAACCTGAGCTAGGCCCATCTCCCGGCTATCTACCTCTCTATCAACTGGACGGGACCACCTAGATTGACGCGAGCCCCGCCGATCCTACACGACTGGTCTGCCGACGAAATCGTCTGATGTGGTTACGCGTAACCACGAAGATTCCATCCATCTGCTAGCCCTGGCCCGTTAGCACACGCTTACTCACTAAACTGAACTAGCTACTGAACTAGCTACTTGCTATTGGCCACAGCTGGCGGTGTTTCACCCAGAACATTTGATTTTTTTTTCCCCGCGGATTGGTTTTAATCACTGGACATTGATCGCCGGATATTCGGACAGTCAGCACTGCGCGTTGTCGACTCCAGAACATATCAGTTTTTCCGTCGCTACCAGCTGGCTACAACAAAACGGACGTAGCACACGCTAGCCGTGGCCTCTTGCTCACTGGCGCTTCACCACCGGACCTTGTGATAACTCAGCTATACAGCTGATATCTGCTGGACTGTTCCTTTTTACGGTACTACATCCTGTTTATGTTTAGCCTCAGCCCAAACATGGTTAGTTTATTGTTGTTTCGGTTATTTCTAATTGTACTATATCACTGTAGACCCCCAGCCTAGCTAAACCTGCCTTGGTTAGCCCCTTTGTCCCTCCACCCATACACTCACAGACCGACTCAATTTATGCCTCTAGAGATACTATCTCTTTCAGTGTTACCCAACGCTTAGGTTTGCCTCCACTTTACTCATGTCCTTCCATATCCTTGTCTGTTCATAATGCCCTGAATCTTTTCTATAACACCCGGAAATCTGCCCCCCTTTATTCTATGTACCCAACGCACTAGAAGACCAGTTCTTAAAGCCTTTAGCCGTATCCTTATTCTAGTCCTCCTCTGTTCCTCTGGTGATGTAGAGGCTAACCCAGGCCCTGTAGCCCCCAGTATCACTCCTACTCCCCAGGAGCTATCATTTGTTGACTTCTGTAATCGCAAAAGTCTTGGTTTCTTGCACATAAATATCAGAAGTCTACTTCCTAAGTTTGAGTTATTCACTGCGTTAGCACACTCTGCCAACCCTGATGTTCTAGCAGTGTCTGAATCCTGGCTCAGGAAGGCCACCAAAAATTCTGAAATTTCCATCCCCAACTATAACATTTTCCGTCTAGATAGAACTGCCAAAGGGGGTGGAGTTGCAATCTACTGTAGAGATAGCCTGCAGAGCTCTATCATACTATCCAGGTCTGTGCCCAAACAGTTTGAGCTTCTACTTCTAAAAATCCACCTTTCCAGAAATAAGTCTCTCACTGTTGCCGCTTGCTACAGACCCCCCTCAGCCCCCAGCTGTGCCCTGGACACCATATGTGAATTGATTGCCCCCCATTTATCCTCTGAGTTTGTACTGCTTGGTGACCTAAATTGGGATATGCTTAATACCCCAGCCATCCTACAATCCAAGCTAGATGCCCTCAACCTCACGCAAATTATCAACGAACCTACCAGGTACAACCCTAAATCCTTAAACATGGGTACCCTCATAGATATCATCCTGACTAATATACCCTCTAAATACACCTCAGCTGTCTTCAACCAGGATCTCAGCGATCACTGCCTTATTGCCTGCGTCCTACAGGGTCCGCGGTCAAACGACCACCCCTCATCACTGTCAAACGCTCCCTAAAACACTTTAGCGAGGAGGCCTTCCTAATTGACCTGGCCCAGGTATCCTGGATGGATATAGATCTCATTCCGTCAGTAGAGGATGCCTGGTTGTTCCTTAAAAGTAATTTCCTCTCAATCTTAAATAAACATGCCCCATTCAAAAAATACAGAACTAAGAACCGATATAGCCCCTGGTTCTCCTCAGACTTGACTGCCCTTGACCAGCACAAAAACATCCTGTGGCGTACAGCATTAGCATCAAATAGCCCCCGCGATATGCAACTTTTCAGGGAAGTTAGGAACCAATATACACAAGCAGTCAGGAAAGCAAAGGCTAACTTTTTCAAACAGAAATTTGCATCCTGTAGCACTAACTCCAAAAGTTTTGGGACACTGTAAAGTCCATGGAGAATAAGAGCACTTCCTCCCAGCTGCCCACTGCACTGAGGCTAGGAAACACTATCACCACCGATAAATCTACAATAATCGAGAATTTCAACAAGCATTTTGCTACAGCTGGCCATGCTTTCCATCTGGCTACCACTAACCCGGCCACCAACTCTGCACCCTCTGCTGCAACTTGCCCATGCCCCCCGCTTCTCCTTCACACAAATTCAGACAGTTGATGTTTTGAAAGCGCTGCAAAATCTGGACCCCTACAAATCAGCTGGGCTAGACAATCTGGACCCTTTCTTCCTAAAACTAGCCGCCGAAATTGTCGCAACCCCTATTACTAGTCTGTTCAACCTCTCTTTCATAACGTCTGAGATCCCCAGAGATTGGAAAGCTGCCGCGGTCATCCCCCTCTTCAAAGGGGGTGACACTCTAGATCCAAACTGCTACAGACCTATATCCATCCTGCCCTGCCTTTCGAAAGTATTCAAAGCCAAGTTAACAAACAGATCATCGACCATTTCGAATACCACCGTACCTTCTCCGCTATGCAATCCGGTTTCCGAGCTGGTCACGGGTGCACTTCAGCCACGCTCAAGGTCCTAAACGATATTATAACCGCGATTGATAATAGACAGTACTGTGCAGCCGTCTTCATCGACCTGGCCAAGGCTTTCGACTCTGTCAACCACCGCATTCTTATTGGCAGACTAAATAGCCTTGGTTTCTCAAATGACTGCCTCGCCTGGTTCACCAACTACTTCTCAGATAGAGTTCAGTGTGTCAAATCGGAGGGCCTGTTGTCTGGACCTATGGCAGTCTCTATGGGGGTGCCACAGGGTTCAATTCTTGGGCCGACACTTTTCTCCGTGTATATCAATGATGTCGCTCTTGCTGCTGGTGACTCTCAGATCCACCTCTACGCAGACGACACCATTTTGTATACATCTGGCCCTTCATTGGACACTGTGTTAACAAACCTCCAAACGAGCTTCAATGCCATACAACAATCCTTCAGTAGCCTTCAACTGCTCTTAAACACTAGTAAAACTAAATGCATGCTTTTCAATCGAACGCTGCTAGCACCCGCCCACCCGACTAGAATCACCACTCTCGCGGGTCTGACCTAGAGTATGTGGACAACTACAAATATCTAGGTGTCTGGTTAGACTGTAAACTCAACTTCCAGACTCACATAAAGAATCTCCAATCCAAAGTTAAATCTAGAATCGGCTTCCCTATTTCGCAACAAAGCCTCCTTCACTCATGCTGCCAAACATGCCCTCGTAAAACTGACTATCCTACCGATCCTTGACTTCGGCGATGTCATTTACAAAATAGCCTCCAACACTCTACTCAGCAAATTGGATGTAGTCTATCACAGTGCCATCCGTTTTGTCTCCAAAGCCCCCATACACTACCCACCACTGTGACCTGTACGCTCTTGTTGGCTGGTCCTCACTACATGTTGCGTCGTCAAACCCACTGGCTCCAGGCCATCTATAAATCACTGCTAGGCAAATCCCGCCCTATCTTGGCTCATTGGTCACCATAGCAGCACCCACCCGTAGTCTGCGCTCCAGCAGGTATATCTCACTGGTCATTCCCCAAAGCCAACACCTCCTTTGGCGCCATTCCTTCCAGTTCTCTGCTGCCAATGACTGGAACGAATTGCAAAAATCTCTGAAGCTGGAGACTCTTATCTCCCCAATAACTTTAAGCATCAGTTGTCAGAGCACCTTACCGATCACTGCACCTGTACACAGCCCATCTGAAATTAGCCCACCCAACTACCTCATCCCTATATTGTTATTTAATTTGCTCTTTTGCACCCCAGTATCTCTATTTTGCACATAATCTCTTGCACATCTAGCATTCCAGTGTTAATACTATTGTAATTATTCTGCACTATAGCCCATTTATTGCCTTACCTCCATAACTTGCTACATTTGCACACACTGTATATATATTTTCTGTTGTATTTTCTGACTTTATGTTTTTTCTTTACCCCATATGTAACTCTGTGTTGTTTTTATTGCACTACTTTGCTTTATCTTGGCCAGGTCGCAGTTGTAAATGAGAACCTGTTCTCAACTGGCTTACCTGGTTAAATAAAGGTGAAATAAAAAAATAAAAATAAAAAAAAATCAATATTTCTAAATACACTATTATTATACTATACTATTATTATTCTTTTATACCTATTATACATCATCAATATTATACTAACATATGTATTATACGGTTCATCCATATTATACTATATTATACTATTATACAGTCATCAATATTATCTATATCTATTAACTGTCATTATGCTATGTTATGCTATTATACATCATCAATGTTATATATATTATGCTATTATACATTATCAATCTTATACTATTTATGCTATTATCTCATCGTATTATACTTTATGCTATGCTATTATACGAATATTATATCTATATTTATATCATCAATATTATACTATATTATACTTATTATTATCATCAATATTATACTATATTATACTATTATACATCATCAATATTATGCTATTATTATGCTATTATGCGTTTTATTTTTGCTATATTATGCTATTACACGTCATCATGTTATACTATGTTATGCTATTATGTAGTCATCAGTATTATACTATACTATGCTATTACGGTCATCGTATTATGCTATGTTATGCTGTTATGCAGTCATCAATGTTATGCTATACTATACTCATTATATACATCATCAATATTATACTATACTATACTATTATACATCATCAATATTTATTTATTATATACTCTCTATTTCGCGTCATCAATGTTATGCTATGTTTATACTGTTATACGTCATCAATATTATCTATTATTATACTATGCATCATCAATTATTCCTTACTAACTCATCAATATTATACTATACTATGCTATTGTGATCATTTTATACTATGTACTATCTATTATGCATGTCAATGTTATGTTGCCCATATTATCGGTCATTGTTATGCTATGTTATGTATACGGTCGTGTGTTATGCTATGTTATCAATTATCTGTCATCAATATTATGCTATACTGTTTCTGTTATACGTCATCAATGTTATGCTAATCTATGCTATTATACAGTCATCAATATTATACTATATTTATTATTCAGTCAACAATATTATACTATACTATCACTATTATACAGTCATCAATATTATACTATATTATACTATTATACAGTCATCAATATTATACTATATTATACTATTATACAGTCATCAATATTATACTATATTATACTATTATACAGTCATCAATATTATACTATATTATACTATTATACAGTCATCAATATTATACTATATTATACTATTATACAGTCATCAATATTATACTATATTATACTATTATACAGTCATCAATATTATACTATACTATACTATTATACAGTCATCAATATTATACTATATTATACTATTATACAGTCATCAATATTATACTATATTATACTATTATACAGTCATCAATATTATACTATATTATACTATTATACAGTCATCAATATTATACTATATTATACTATTATACAGTCATCAATATTATACTATATTATACTATTATACAGTCATCAATATTATACTATATTATATTATACAGTCATCAATATTATACTATACTTATACATCAATATTATACTATACTATACTATTATACAGTCATCAATATTATACTATATTATACTATTATACAGTCATCAATATTATACTATACTATACTATTATACAGTCATCAATATTATACTATATTATACTATTATACAGTCATCAATATTATACTATATTATACTATTATACAGTCATCAATATTATACTATACTATACTATTATATGCAGTCATCAATATTATACTATACTATACTATTATTATACAGTCATCAATATTATACTATACTATACTATTATACAGTCATCAATATTATACTATATTATACTATTATACAGTCATCAATATTATACTATATTATACTATTATACAGTCATCAATATTATACTATCTATACTATTCTATTAAGTCATCAATATTATACTATATTATACTATTATACAGTCATCAATATTATACTATATTATCTATTATACAGTCATCAATATTATACTATATTATACTATTATACAGTCATCAATATTATACTATATTATACTATTATACAGTCATCAATATTATACTATATTATACTATTATACAGTCATCAATATTATACTATACTATACTATTATACAGTCATCAATATTATACTATATTATACTATTATTCAGTCAGCAATATTATACTATATTATACTATTATACAGTCATCAATATTATACTATATTATACTATTATACAGTCATCAATATTATACTATATTATACTATTATACAGTCATCAATATTATACTATATTATACTATTATACAGTCATCAATATTATACTATACTATACTATTATACAGTCATCAATATTATACTATACTATACTATTATACAGTCATCAATATTATACTATACTATACTATTATACAGTCATCAATATTATACTATATTATACTATTATACAGTCATCAATATTATACTATATTATACTATTATACAGTCATCAATATTATACTATATTATACTATTATACAGTCATCAATATTATACTATATTATACTATTATACGGTCATCAATATTATACTATACTATACTATTTACAGTCTCAATATTATACTATATTAGCATACTTTATACGGTCATCTATATGCTATACTATATATTATACTCATCATTATATACTATATTATACTATTATACAGTCATCAATATTATACTATATTATACTATTATACAGTCATCAATATTATACTATATTATACTATTATACAGTCATCAATATTATACTATATTATACTATTATACACTCATATATTATACTATATTATACTATACAGTCATCAATATTATACTATATTATACTATTATACAGTCATCAATATTATACTATACTATACTATTATACAGTCATCAATATTATACTATACTATACTATTATACAGTCATCAATATTATACTATATTATACTATTATACAGTCATCAATATTATACTATACTATTATACAGTCATCAATATTATACTATATTATACTATTATACAGTCATCAATATTATACTATATTATACTATTATACAGTCATCAATCTTATACTATATTATACTATTATACAGTCATCAATATTATACTATACTATACTATTATACAGTCATCAATATTATACTATATTATACTATTATACAGTCATCAATATTATACTATATTATACTATTATTCAGTCATCAATATTATACTATATTATACTATTATACAGTCATCAATATTATACTATATTATACTATTATACAGTCATCAATATTATACTATACTATTCTATTATACAGTCATCAATATTATACTATATTATGCTATTATACGTCATCAATATTATACTATATTATTACTTTATACTTCATCAATATTATGCTATACTATACTATTTACAGTCATCAATATTATACTACTATTATCTATTATACAGTCATCAATATTATACTATACTCCTGCTATTATACATCATCAATGTTATGCTATATTATGCTAGTATGCATCATCAATATTATCTTTATCTTTTGTTTCATATTATACTATATTATACTATTATACAGTCATCAATATTATACTATACTATACTATTATACAGTCATCAATATTATACTATACTATACTATTATACAGTCATCAATATTATACTATACTATACTATTATACAGTCATCAATATTATACTATATTATACTATTATACAGTCATCAATATTATCTATATTATACTATTATACGTTATATTATACTATTATACAGTCATCAATATTATACTATGCTATACTATTATACAGTCATCAATATTATACTATATTATACTATTATACAGTCATCAATATTATACTATATTATACTATTATTCAGTCATCAATATTATACTATATTATACTATTATACAGTCATCAATATTATACTATATTATACTATTATACAATCATCAATATTATACTATACTATACTATTATACAGTCATCAATATTATACTATATTATACTATTATACAGTCATCAATATTATACTATATTATACTATTATACAGTCATCAATATTATACTATATTATACTATTATACAGTCATCAATATTATACTATATTATACTATTATACAGTCATCAATATTATACTATATTATACTATTATACAGTCATCAATATTATACTATATTATACTATTATACAGTCATCAATATTATACTATACTATACTATTATACAGTCATCAATATTATACTATACTATACTATTATACAGTCATCAATATTATACTATATTATACTATTATACAGTCATCAATATTATACTATACTATACTATTATACAGTCATCAATATTATACTATACTATACTATTATACAGTCATCAATATTATACTATATTATACTATTATACAGTCATCAATATTATACTATATTATACTATTATACAGTCATTTATTATACTATATTATATTATGTCATATTATACTATATTATACTATTACACTCATCATATTATACTATATTATACTATTATACAGTCATCAATATTATACTATACTATACTATTATACAGTCATCAATATTATACTATATTATACTATTATACAGTCATCAATATTATACTATATTATACTATTATACAGTCATCAATATTATACTATATTATACTTATTATACAGTCATCAATATTATACTATATTATACTATTATACAGTCATCAATATTATACTATATTATACTATTATACAGTCATCAATATTATACTATATTATACTATTATACAGTCATCAATATTATACTATATTATACTATTATACAGTCATCAATATTATACTATACTATACTATTATACAGTCATCAATATTATACTATACTATACTATTATACAGTCATCATTATTATACTATATTATACTATTATACAGTCATCAATATTATACTATATTATACTATTATACATTTATTACAGTCATCAATATTATACTATATTATACTATTATACAGTCATCAATATTATACTATATTATACTATTATACGAGTCATCAATATTATACTATATTATACTATTATACACATCATATTATACTATATTATTATACAGTCATCAATATTATACTATACTATACTATTATACAGTCATCAATATTATACTATATTATACTATTATACAGTCATCAATATTATACTATATTATACTATTATACAGTCATCAATATTATACTATACTATACTATTATACAGTCATCAATATTATACTATATTATACTATTATACAGTCATCAATATTATACTATATTATACTATTATACAGTCATCAATATTATACTATATTATACTATTATACAGTCATCAATATTATACTATATTATACTATTATACAGTCATCAATATTATACTATATTATACTATTATACAGTCATCAATATTATACTATATTATACTATTATACAGTCATCAATATTATACTATATTATACTATTATACAGTCATCAATATTATACTATACTATACTATTATACAGATCATCAATATTATACTATACTATACTATTATACAGTCATCAATATTATACTATATTATACTATTATACAGTCATCAATATTATACTATATTATACTATTATACAGTCATCAATATTATACTATATTATACTATTATACAGTCATCAATATTATACTATATTATACTATTATACAGTCACAATATTATCTATATTATACTATTATACAGTCATCAATATTATACTATATTATACTATTATACACTCATCAATATTATAACTATATTATACTATTATACAGTCATCAATATTATACTATATTATACTATTATACAGTCATCAATATTATACTATACTATACTATTATACAGTCATCAATATTATACTATATTATACTATTATACAGTCATCAATATTATACTATACTATACTATTATACAGTCATCAATATTATACTATATTATACTATTATACAGTCATCAATGTTATACTATATTATACTATTATACAGTCATCATTATTATACTATACTATACTATTATACAGTCATCAATATTATACTATATTATACTATTATACAGTCATCAATATTATACTATATTATACTATTATACAGTCATCAATATTATACTATATTATACTATTATACAGTCATCAATATTATACTATACTTATACTATTATACAGTCATCAATATTATACTATATTATACTATTATACAGTCATCAATATTATACTATACTATACTATTATACAGTCATCAATATTATACTATACTATACTATTATACAGTCATCAGTATTATACTATATTATACCTATTATACAGTCATCAATATTATACTATATTATACTATTACTGTAGTCATCAATATTATACTATATGGCTACTATTATACAGTCATCAATATTATACTATATTGTATATTATACTTTATACAGTCATCAATATTATACTATATTATACTATTATACAGTCATCAATATTATACTATATTATACTATTATACAGTCATCAATATTATACTATATTATACTATTATACAGTCATCAATATTATACTATATTATACTATTATACAGTCATCAATATTATACTATATTATACTATTATACAGTCATCAATATTATACTATATTATACTATTATACAGTCATCAATATTATACTATATTATACTATTATACAGTCATCAATATTATACTATATTATACTATTATACAGTCATCAATATTATACTATATTATACTATTATACAGTCATCAATATTATACTATATTATACTATTATACAGTCATCAATATTATACTATATTATACTATTATACAGTCATCAATATTATACTATATTATACTATTATACAGTCATCACAATATTATACTATACTATACTATTATACAGTCTCAATATTATACTATATTATACTATTATACAGTCATCGATATTATACTATATTATACTATTATACAGTCATCAATATTATACTATATTATACTATTATACAGTCATCAATATTATACTATATTATACTATTATACAGTCATCAATATTATACTATACTATACTATTATACAGTCATCAATATTATATTATACTATACTATTATACAGTCATCAATATTATACTATATTATACTATTATACAGTCATCAATATTATACTATACTATACTATTATACAGTCATCAATATTATACTATATTATACTATTATAAAGTCATCAATATTATACTATATTATACTATTATACAGTCATCAATATTATACTATATTATACTATTATACAGTCATCAATATTATACTATATTATACTATTATACAGTCATCAATATTATACTATATTATACTATTATACAGTCATCAATATTATACTATATTATACTATTATACAGTCATCAATATTATACTATATTATACTATTATACAGTCATCAATATTATACTATATTATACTATTATACAGTCATCAATATTATACTATATTATACTATTATACAGTCATCAATATTATACTATATTATACTATTATACAGTCATCAATATCTATATTATACTATATTTATATTATACTATTATACAGTCATCAATATTATACTATACTATACTATTATACAGTCATCAATATTATACTATACTATACTATTATACAGTCATCAATATTATACTATATTATACTATTATACAGTCATCAATATTATGCTATATTATACTATTATACAGTCATCAATATTATACTATATTATACTATTATACAGTCATCAATATTATACTATACTATACTATTATACAGTCATCAATATTATACTATATTATACTATTATACAGTCATCAATATTATACTATACTATACTATTATACAGTCATCAATATTATACTATATTATACTATTATACAGTCATCAATATTATACTATATTATACTATTATACAGTCATCAATATTATACTATATTATACTATTATACAGTCATCAATATTATACTATATTATACTATTATACAGTCATCAATATTATACTATATTATACTATTATACAGTCATCAATATTATACTATATTATACTATTATACAGTCATCAATATTATACTATACTATACTATTATACAGTCATCAATATTATACTATATTATACTATTATACAGTCATCAATATTATACTATACTATACTATTATACAGTCATCAATATTATACTATATTATACTATTATACAGTCATCAATATTATACTATATTATACTATTATACAGTCATCAATATTATACTATATTATACTATTATACAGTCATCAATATTATACTATATTATACTATTATACAGTCATCAATATTATACTATACTATACTATTATACAGTCATCAATATTATACTATATTATACTATTATACAGTCATCAATATTATACTATATTATACTATTATACAGTCATCAATATTATACTATACTATACTATTATACAGTCATCAATATTATACTATACTATACTATTATACAGTCATCAATATTATACTATACTATACTATTATACAGTCATCAATATTATACTATATTATACTATTATACAGTCATCAATATTATACTATACTATACTATTATACAGTCATCAATATTATACTATATTATACTATTATACAGTCATCAATATTATACTATACTATACTATTATACAGTCATCAATATTATACTATATTATACTATTATACAGTCATCAATATTATACTATATTATACTATTATACAGTCATCAATATTATACTATATTATACTATTATACAGTCATCAATATTATACTATATTATACTATTATACAGTCATCAATATTATACTATATTATACTATTATACAGTCATCAATATTATACTATACTATACTATTATACAGTCATCAATATTATACTATACTATACTATTATACAGTCATCAATATTATACTATATTATACTATTATACAGTCATCAATATTATACTATACTATACTATTATACAGTCATCAATATTATACTATATTATACTATTATACAGTCATCAATATTATACTATATTATACTATTATACAGTCATCAATATTATACTATATTATACTATTATACAGTCATCAATATTATACTATACTATACTATTATACAGTCATCAATATTATACTATATTATACTATTATACAGTCATCAATATTATACTATACTATACTATTATACAGTCATCAATATTATACTATATTATACTATTATACAGTCATCAATATTATACTATATTATACTATTATACAGTCATCAATATTATACTATACTATACTATTATACAGTCATCAATATTATACTATATTATACTATTATACAGTCATCAATATTATACTATATTATACTATTATACAGTCATCAATATTATACTATATTATACTATTATACAGTCATCAATATTATACTATATTATACTATTATACAGTCATCAATATTATACTATATTATACTATTATACAGTCATCAATATTATACTATATTATACTATTATACAGTCATCAATATTATACTATATTATACTATTATACAGTCATCAATATTATACTATATTATACTATTATACAGTCATCAATATTATACTATACTATACTATTATACAGTCATCAATATTATACTATACTATACTATTATACAGTCATCAATATTATACTATATTATACTATTATACAGTCATCAATATTATACTATATTATACTATTATACAGTCATCAATATTATACTATATTATACTATTATACAGTCATCAATATTATACTATATTATACTATTATACAGTCCTACTATACTATATTATACTATTATACAGTCATCAATATTATACTATACTATACTATTATACAGTCATCAATATTATACTATATTATACTATTATACAGTCATCAATATTATACTATATTATACTATTATACAGTCATCAATATTATACTATATTATACTATTATACAGTCATCAATATTATACTATATTATACTATTATACAGTCATCAATATTATACTATATTATACTATTATACAGTCATCAATATTATACTATATTATACTATTATACAGTCATCAATATTATACTATATTATACTATTATACAGTCATCAATATTATACTATACTATACTATTATACAGTCATCAATATTATACTATATTATACTATTATACAGTCATCAATATTATACTATACTATACTATTATACAGTCATCAATATTATACTATATTATACTATTATACAGTCATCAATATTATACTATACTATACTATTATACAGTCATCAATATTATACTATATTATACTATTATACAGTCATCAATATTATACTATACTATACTATTATACAGTCATCAATATTATACTATATTATACTATTATACAGTCATCAATATTATACTATATTATACTATTATACAGTCATCAATATTATACTATATTATACTATTATAAAGTCATCAATATTATACTATATTATACTATTATCACCTAGCTACTATATTATACTATTATACAGTCATCAATATTATACTATATTATACTATTATACAGTCATCAATATTATACTATATTATACTATTATACAGTCATCAATATTATACTATACTATACTATTATACAGTCATCAATATTATACTATATTATACTATTATACAGTCATCAATATTATACTATATTATACTATTATACAGTCATCAATATTATACTATATTATACTATTATACAGTCATCAATATTATACTATACTATACTATTATACAGTCATCAATATTATACTATATTATACTATTATACAGTCATCAATATTATACTATATTATACTATTATACAGTCATCAATATTATACTATATTATACTATTATACAGTCATCAATATTATACTATATTATACTATTATACAGTCATCAATATTATACTATATTATACTATTATACAGTCATCAATATTATACTATATTATACTATTATCTCAGTCAATATTATACTATATTATACTATTATACAGTCATCAATATTATACTATATTATACTATTATACAGTCATCAATATTATACTATATTATACTATTATACAGTCATCAATATTATACTATATTATACTATTATACAGTCATCAATATTATACTATATTATACTATTATACAGTCATCAATATTATACTATATTATACTATTATACAGTCATCAATATTATACTATACTATACTATACTATTATACAGTCATCAATATTATACTATACTATACTATTATACAGTCATCAATATTATACTATACTATACTATTATACAGTCATCAATATTATACTATATTATACTATTATACAGTCATCAATATTATACTATACTATACTATTATACAGTCATCAATATTATACTATATTATACTATTATACAGTCATCAATATTATACTATATTATACTATTATACAGTCATCAATATTATACTATATTATACTATTATACAGTCATCAATATTATACTATATTATACAATTATACAGTCATCAATATTATACTATACTATACTATTATACAGTCATCAATATTATACTATACTATACTATTATACAGTCATCAATATTATACTATATTATACTATTATACAGTCATCAATATTATACTATACTATACTATTATACAGTCATCAATATTATACTATATTATACTATTATACAGTCATCAATATTATACTATATTATACTATTATACAGTCATCAATATTATACTATATTATACTATTATACAGTCATCAATATTATACTATACTATACTATTATACAGTCATCAATATTATACTATATTATACTATTATACAGTCATCAATATTATACTATACTATACTATTATACAGTCATCAATATTATACTATATTATACTATTATACAGTCATCAATATTATACTATACTATACTATTATACAGTCATCAATATTATACTATATTATACTATTATACAGTCATCAATATTATACTATATTATACTATTATACAGTCATCAATATTATACTATATTATACTATTATACAGTCATCAATATTATACTATATTATACTATTATACAGTCATCAATATTATACTATATTATACTATTATACAGTCATCAATATTATACTATATTATACTATTATACAGTCATCAATATTATACTATATTATACTATTATACAGTCATCAATATTATACTATACTATACTATTATACAGTCATCAATATTATACTATATTATACTATTATACAGTCATCAATATTATACTATACTATACTATTATACAGTCATCAATATTATACTATATTATACTATTATACAGTCATCAATATTATACTATATTATACTATTATACAGTCATCAATATTATACTATATTATACTATTATACAGTCATCAATATTATACTATATTATACTTTATACACTATATTATACTATGTCAGTCATTATATTATACTATATTATACTATTATACAGTCATCAATATTATACTATATTATACTATTATACAGTCATCAATATTATACTATACTATACTATTATACTAGTCATCAATATTATACTATATTATACTATAATACAGTCATCAATATTATACTATATTATACTATTATACAGTCATCAATATTATACTATATTATACTATTATACAGTCATCAATATTATACTATATTATACTATTATACAGTCATCAATATTATACTATATTATACTATTATACAGTCATCAATATTATACTATACTATACTATTATACAGTCATCAATATTATACTATATTATACTATTATACAGTCATCAATATTATACTATATTATACTATTATACAGTCATCAATATTATACTATATTATACTATTATACAGTCATCAATATTATACTATACTATACTATTATACAGTCATCAATATTATACTATATTATACTATTATACAGTCATCAATATTATACTATATTATACTATTATACAGTCATCAATATTATACTATATTATACTATTATACAGTCATCAATATTATACTATATTATACTATCTATATTATACTATTATACAGTCATCAATATTATACTATATTATACTATTATACAGTCATCAATATTATACTATACTATACTATTATACAGTCATCAATATTATACTATACTATACTATTATACAGTCATCAATATTATACTATATTATACTATTATACAGTCATCAATATTATACTATATTATACTATTATACAGTCATCAATATTATACTATACTATACTATTATACAGTCATCAATATTATACTATATTATACTATTATACAGTCATCAATATTATACTATATTATACTATTATACAGTCATCAATATTATACTATATTATACTATTATACAGTCATCAATATTATACTATATTATACTATTATACAGTCATCAATATTATACTATATTATACTATTATACAGTCATCAATATTATACTATATTATACTATTACACGTATCATATACTATATTATACTATTATACAGTCATCAATATTATACTATACTATACTATTATACAGTCATCAATATTATACTATACTATACTATTATACAGTCATCAATATTATACTATATTATACTATTATACAGTCATCAATATTATACTATATTATACTATTATACAGTCATCAATATTATACTATACTTATACTATTATACAGTCATCAATATTATACTATATTATACTATTATACAGTCATCAATATTATACTATATTATACTATTATACAGTCATCAATATTATACTATATTATACTATTATACAGTCATCAATATTATACTATACTATACTATTATACAGTCATCAATATTATACTATATTATACTATTATACAGTCATCAATATTATACTATACTATACTATTATACAGTCATCAATATTATACTATATTATACTATTATACAGTCATCAATATTATACTATACTATACTATTATACAGTCATCAATATTATACTATACTATACTATTATACAGTCATCAATATTATACTATATTATACTATTATACAGTCATCAATATTATACTATATTATACTATTATACAGTCATCAATATTATACTATATTATACTACTACACCTACTGCTGCTATATTATACTATTATACAGTCATCAATATTATACTATATTATACTATTATACAGTCATCAATATTATACTATATTATACTATTATACAGTCATCAATATTATACTATACTATACTATTATACAGTCATCAATATTATACTATATTATACTATTATACAGTCATCAATATTATACTATATTATACTATTATACAGTCATCAATATTATACTATACTATACTATTATACGGTCATCAATATTATACTATACTATACTATTATACAGTCATCAATATTATACTATATTATACTATTATACAGTCATCAATATTATACTATATTATACTATTATACAGTCATCAATATTATACTATATTATACTATTATACAGTCATCAATATTATACTATATTATACTATTATACAGTCATCAATATTATACTATATTATACTATTATACAGTCATCAATATTATACTATACTATACTATTATACAGTCATCAATATTATACTATACTATACTATTATACAGTCATCAATATTATACTATACTTATACTATTATACAGTCATCAATATTATACTATACTATACTATTATACAGTCATCAATATTATACTATATTATACTATTATACAGTCATCAATATTATACTATACTATACTATTATACAGTCATCAATATTATACTATATTATACTATTATACAGTCATCAATATTATACTATATTATACTATTATACAGTCATCAATATTATACTATATTATACTATTATACAGTCATCAATATTATACTATATTATACTATTATACAGTCATCAATATTATACTATATTATACTATTATACAGTCATCAATATTATACTATATTATACTATTATACAGTCATCAATATTATACTATACTATACTATTATACAGTCATCAATATTATACTATATTATACTATTATACAGTCATCAATATTATACTATACTATACTATTATACAGTCATCAATATTATACTATATTATACTATTATACAGTAATCATTATACTATACTATACTATTATACAGTCATCAATATTATACTATATTATACTATTATACAGTCATCAATATTATACTATACTATACTATTATACAGTCATCAATATTATACTATATTATACTATTATACAGTCACCAATATTATACTATATTATACTATTATACAGTCATCAATATTATACTATATTATACTATTATACAGTCATCAATATTATACTATATTATACTATTATACAGTCATCAATATTATACTATATTATACTATTATACAGTCATCAATATTATACTATACTATACTATTATACAGTCATCAATATTATACTATATTATACTATTTACAGTCATCAATATTATACTATATTATACTATTATACAGTCATCAATATTATACTATATTATACTATTATACAGTCATCAATATTATACTATATTATACTATTATACAGTCATCAATATTATACTATATTATACTATTATACAGTCATCAATATTATACTATACTATACTATTATACAGTCATCAATATTATACTATACTATCCTATTATACAGTCATCAATTTTATACTATATTATACTATTATACAGTCAACAATATTATACTATATTATACTATTATACAGTCATCAATATTATACTATACTATACTATTAAACAGTCATCAATATTATACTATATTATACTATTATACAGTCATCAATATTATACTATATTATACTATTATACAGTCATCAATATTATACTATATTATACTATTATACAGTCATCAATATTATACTATATTATACTATTATACAGTCATCAATATTATACTATATTATACTATTATACAGTCATCAATATTATACTATATTATACTATTATACAGTCATCAATATTATACTATATTATACTATTATACAGTCATCAATATTATACTATATTATACTATTATACAGTCATCAATATTATACTATATTATACTATTATACAGTCATCAATATTATACTATATTATACTATTATACAGTCATCAATATTATACTATACTATTATACAGTCATCAATATTATACTATATTATACTATTATACAGTCATCAATATTATACTATATTATACTATTATACAGTCATCAATATTATACTATACTATACTATTATACAGTCATCAATATTATACTATATTATACTATTATACAGTCATCAATATTATACTATATTATACTATTATACAGTCATCAATATTATACTATATTATACTATTATACAGTCATCAATATTATACTATATTATACTATTATACAGTCATCAATATTATACTATATTATACTATTATACAGTCATCAATATTATACTATATTATACTATTATACAGTCATCAATATTATACTATATTATACTATTATACAGTCATCAATATTATACTATATTATACTATTATACAGTCATCAATATTATACTATATTATACTATTATACAGTCATCAATATTATACTATACTATACTATTATACAGTCATCAATATTATACTATATTATACTATTATACAGTCATCAATATTATACTATATTATACTATTATACAGTCATCAATATTATACTATATTATACTATTATACAGTCATCAATATTATACTATATTATACTATTATACAGTCATCAATATTATACTATACTATACTATTATACAGTCATCAATATTATACTATATTATACTATTATACAGTCATCAATATTATACTATATTATACTATTATACAGTCATCAATATTATACTATATTATACTATTATACAGTCATCAATATTATACTATATTATACTATTATACAGTCATCAATATTATACTATATTATACTATTATACAGTCATCATTATTATACTATATTATACTATTATACAGTCATCAATATTATACTATATTATACTATTATACAGTCATCAATATTATACTATATTATACTATTATACAGTCATCAATATTATACTATATTATACTATTATACAGTCATCAATATTATACTATATTATACTATTATACAGTCATCAATATTATACTATATTATACTATTATACAGTCATCAATATTATACTATATTATACTATTATACAGTCATCAATATTATACTATATTATACTATTATACAGTCATCAATATTATACTATACTATACTATTATACAGTCATCAATATTATACTATATTATACTATTATACAGTCATCAATATTATACTATACTATACTATTATACAGTCATCAATATTATACTATATTATACTATTATACAGTCATCAATATTATACTATATTATACTATTATACAGTCATCAATATTATACTATATTATACTATTATACAGTCATCAATATTATACTATATTATACTATTATACAGTCATCAATATTATACTATATTATACTATTATACAGTCATCAATATTATACTATATTATACTATTATACAGTCATCAATATTATACTATATTATACTATTATACAGTCATCAATATTATACTATACTATACTATTATACAGTCATCAATATTATACTATATTATACTATTATACAGTCATCAATATTATACTATATTATACTATTATACAGTCATCAATATTATACTATATTATACTATTATACAGTCATCAATATTATACTATATTTACTATTATACAGTCATCAATATTATACTATATTATACTATTATACAGTCATCAATATTATACTATATTATACTATTATACAGTCATCAATATTATACTATATTATACTATTATACAGTCATCAATATTATACTATATTATACTATTATACAGTCATCAATATTATACTATATTATACTATTATACAGTCATCAATATTATACTATATTATACTATTATACAGTCATCAATATTATACTATATTATACTATTATACAGTCATCAATATTATACTATACTATACTATTATACAGTCATCAATATTATACTATATTATACTATTATACAGTCATCAATATTATACTATATTATACTATTATACAGTCATCAATATTATACTATATTATACTATTATACAGTCATCAATATTATACTATATTATACTATTATACAGTCATCAATATTATACTATACTATACTATTATACAGTCATCAATATTATACTATATTATACTATTATACAGTCATCAATATTATACTATATTATACTATTATACAGTCATCAATATTACTATATTATACTATTATACAGTCATCAATATTATACTATATTATACTATTATACAGTCATCAATATTATACTATACTATACTATTATACAGTCATCAATATTATACTATATTATACTATTATACAGTCATCAATATTATACTATATTATACTATTATACAGTCATCAATATTATACTATATTATACTATTATACAGTCATCAATATTATACTATACTATACTATTATACAGTCATCAATATTATACTATATTATACTATTATACAGTCATCAATATTATACTATATTATACTATTATACAGTCATCAATATTATACTATATTATACTATTATACAGTCATCAATATTATACTATATTATACTATTATACAGTCATCAATATTATACTATATTATACTATTATACAGTCATCAATATTATACTATATTATACTATTATACAGTCATCAATATTATACTATATTATACTATTATACAGTCATCAATATTATACTATATTATACTATTATACAGTCATCAATATTATACTATATTATACTATTATACAGTCATCAATATTATACTATATTATACTATTATACAGTCATCAATATTATACTATATTATACTATTATACAGTCATCAATATTATACTATATTATACTATTATACAGTCATCAATATTATACTATATTATACTATTATACAGTCATCAATATTATACTATATTATACTATTATACAGTCATCAATATTATACTATATTATACTATTATACAGTCATCAATATTATACTATATTATACTATTATACAGTCATCAATATTATACTATACTATACTATTATACAGTCATCAATATTATACTATATTATACTATTATACAGTCATCAATATTATACTATATTATCTATTCTACAATATTATATTATACTATACTATTATACAGTCATCAATATTATACTATATTATACTATTATACAGTCATCAATATTATACTATACTATACTATTATACAGTCATCAATATTATACTATATTATACTATTATACAGTCATCAATATTATACTATATTATACTATTATACAGTCATCAATATTATACTATATTATACTATTATACAGTCATCAAATTATACTATACTATACTATTATACAGTCATCAATATTATACTATATTATACTATTATACAGTCATCAATATTATACTATATTATACTATTATACAGTCATCAATATTATACTATATTATACTATTATACAGTCATCAATATTATACTATATTATACTATTATACAGTCATCAATATTATACTATACTATACTATTATACAGTCATCAATATTATACTATATTATACTATTATACAGTCATCAATATTATACTATATTATACTATTATACAGTCATCAATATTATACTATATTATACTATTATACAGTCATCAATATTATACTATATTATACTATTATACAGTCATCAATATTATACTATATTATACTATTATACAGTCATCAATATTATACTATATTATACTATTATACAGTCAACAATATTATACTATATTATACTATTATACAGTCATCAATATTATACTATATTATACTATTATACAGTCATCAATATTATACTATACTATACTATTATACAGTCATCAATATTATACTATATTATACTATTATACAGTCATCAATATTATACTATATTATACTATTATACAGTCATCAATATTATACTATATTATACTATTATACAGTCATCAATATTATACTATATTATACTATTATACAGTCATCAATATTATACTATATTATACTATTATACAGTCATCAATATTATACTATATTATACTATTATACAGTCATCAATATTATACTATACTATACTATTATACAGTCATCAATATTATACTATATTATACTATTATACAGTCATCAATATTATACTATATTATACTATTATACAGTCATCAATATTATACTATATTATACTATTATACAGTCATCAATATTATACTATATTATACTATTATACAGTCATCAATATTATACTATATTATACTATTATACAGTCATCAATATTATACTATATTATACTATTATACAGTCATCAATATTATACTATATCTATACTATTATACAGTCATCAATATTATACTATATTATACTATTATACAGTCATCAATATTATACTATATTATACTATTATACAGTCATCAATATTATACTATATTATACTAAATTATATAGTCATACTACTATATTATACTATTATACAGTCATCATACTATTTATACTATTATACAATCATCACTATTATACTAGTCATCAATATTATACTATATTATACTATTATACAGTCATCAATATTATACTATATTATACTATTATACAGTCATCAATATTATACTATATTATACTATTATACAGTCATCAATATTATACTATATTATACTATTATACAGTCATCAATATTATACTATACTATACTATTATACAGTCATCAATATTATACTATACTATACTATTATACAGTCATCAATATTATACTATATTATACTATTATACAGTCATCAATATTATACTATACTATACTATTATACAGTCATCAATATTATACTATATTATACTATTATACAGTCATCAATATTATACTATATTATACTATTATACAGTCATCAATATTATACTATATTATACTATTATACAGTCATCAATATTATACTATATTATACTATTATACAGTCATCAATATTATACTATATTATACTATTATACAGTCATCAATATTATACTATATTATACTATTATACAGTCATCAATATTATACTATACTATACTATTATACAGTCATCAATATTATACTATACTATACTATTATACAGTCATCAATATTATACTATATTATACTATTATACAGTCATCAATATTATACTATATTATACTATTATACAGTCATCAATATTATACTATATTATACTATTATACAGTCATCAATATTATACTATATTATACTATTATACAGTCATCAATATTATACTATATTATACTATTATACAGTCATCAATATTATACTATATTATACTATTATACAGTCATCAATATTATACTATATTATACTATTATACAGTCATCAATATTATACTATACTATACTATTATACAGTCATCAATATTATACTATACTATACTATTATACAGTCATCAATATTATACTATATTATACTATTATACAGTCATCAATATTATACTATACTATACTATTATACAGTCATCAATATTATACTATATTATACTATTATACAGTCATCAATATTATACTATACTATACTATTATACAGTCATCAATATTATACTATATTATACTATTATACAGTCATCAATATTATACTATATTATACTATTATACAGTCATCAATATTATACTATATTATACTATTATACAGTCATCAATATTATACTATATTATACTATTATACAGTCATCAATATTATACTATATTATACTATTATACAGTCATCAATATTATACTATACTATACTATTATACAGTCATCAATATTATACTATATTATACTATTATACAGTCATCAATATTATACTATACTATACTATTATACAGTCATCAATATTATACTATACTATACTATTATACAGTCATCAATATTATACTATATTATACTATTATACAGTCATCAATATTATACTATATTATACTATTATACAGTCATCAATATTATACTATATTATACTATTATACAGTCATCAATATTATACTATACTATACTATTATACAGTCATCAATATTATACTATTTATACTATTATACAGTCATCAATATTATACTATACTATACTATTATACAGTCATCAATATTATACTATACTATACTATTATACAGTCATCAATATTATACTATATTATACTATTATACAGTCATCAATATTATATCTATATTATACTATTATACAGTCATCAATATTATACTATATTATACTATTATACAGTCATCAATATTATACTATATTATACTATTATACAGTCATCAATATTATACTATACTATATATTATACACATCAATAATTATACTATATTATACTATTATACAGTCATCAATATTATACTATACTATACTATTATACAGTCATCAATATTATACTATATTATACTATTATACAGTCATCATATTATACTATACTATACTATTATACAGTCATCAATATTATACTATATTATACTATTATACAGTCATCAATATTATACTATACTATACTATTATACAGTCATCAATATATACTATATTATACTATTATACAGTCATCAATATTATACTATACTATACTATTATACAGTCATCAATATTATATATTATACTATTATACAGTCATCAATATTATACTATATATATACTATTATACAGTCATCAATATTATACTATACTATACTATTATACAGTCATCAATATTATACTATATTATACTATTATACAGTCATCAATATTATACTATATTATACTATTATACAGTCATCAATATTATACTATATTATACTATTATACAGTCATCAATATTATACTATATTATACTATTATACAGTCATCAATATTATACTATATTATACTATTATACAGTCATCAATATTATACTATATTATACTATTATACAGTCATCAATATTATACTATATTATACTATTATACAGTCATCAATATTATACTATACTATACTATTATACAGTCATCAATATTATACTATATTATACTATTATACAGTCATCAATATTATACTATACTATACTATTATACAGTCATCAATATTATACTATATTATACTATTATACAGTCATCAATATTATACTATATTATACTATTATACAGTCATCAATATTATACTATACTATACTATTATACAATTATCATATATACTTTCAGTCATTATATTATACTATAACTATTATACAGTCATCAATATTATACTATATTATACTATTATACAGTCATCAATATTATACTATACTATATATTAACAGTCATCAATATTATACTATATTATCTATACTATCAATATTATACTATATTATACTATTATACAGTCATCAATATTATACTATATTATACTATTATACAGTCATCAATATTATACTATACTATACTATTATACAGTCATCAATATTATACTATATTATACTATTATACAGTCATCAATATTATACTATATTATACTATTATACAGTCATCAATATTATACTATACTATACTATTATACAGTCATCAATATTATACTATATTATACTATTATACAGTCATCAATATTATACTATACTATACTATTATACAGTCATCAATATTATACTATATTATACTATTATACAGTCATCAATATTATACTATATTATACTATTATACAGTCATCAATATTATACTATATTATACTATTATACAGTCATCAATGTTATACTATATTATACTATTATACAGTCTCAATATTATACTATACTATACTATTATACAGTCATCAATATTATACTATACTATACTATTATACAGTCATCAATATTATACTATATTATACTATTATACAGTCATCAATATTATACTATCATTATACTATTATACAGTCATCAATATTATACTATATTATACTATTATACAGTCATCAATATTATACTATATTATACTATTATACAGTCATCAATATTATACTATACTTACTATTATACAGTCATCAATATTATACTATATTATACTATTATACAGTCATCATTTATACTATATTATACTATTATACAGTCATCAATATTATACTATATTATACTTTAGCATCATCAATATTATCTATATCTATCTATTATACATCATCAATATTATACTATACTATACTATTATACGTTCATCAAATATTATCTATATTATACTATTATCTCTAAATTATTATACTATACTATTATAATCATCAATTTATTATATATATTATTATACATCATCAATATTATACTATATCTATATATTATATCATCAATATTATACTATATTATCTATTCACTCAATATTATATATATTATACTATTATACAGTCATTAATATTATACTATACTATACTATTATACAGTCATCAATATTATACTATATTATACTATTATACAGTCATCAATATTATACTATACTATACTATTATACAGTCATCAATATTATACTATATTATACTATTATACGGTCATCAATTATCTTTATTTTATACAGTCATCAATATTATACTATATTATACTATTATACATCATCAATATCTATACTATATTATACTTTATACTCATAATTTATACATATTTTATTATTCATCTATTATTTATTTCTTTATTCATCAATTTTACTTTTTTTTTTTAATATTATTTTTTTATATACTCATTTTATCTATTATTATACTCATCATTTATTTATATACTTTATACGGGTCATCAATTTATACTATATTATACTATTGTAAGTCATCAATATTATACTATACTATCTATTATACAGTCATCAATATTATACTATATTATTATTATACATTCATCAATATTATACTATACTATATTTATATCATCAATTTTTTATTATCTATTATCATCATCAATATTATACTATATTATTTTATAATCATCAATTTATACTATATTATCTATTATACATCATCAATATTATACTATATTATCTATTATACAGTCATCAATTTATACTATATTATACTATTATACAGTCATCCATATTATCTATGTTATACTATTATACAGTCATCAATATTATTATATTATTATTATACATCATCATTTATACTATTATATATTATACGTCATCAATATTATTTATTTGCTATTATCTCATCATATTTTTTACTATTATTATCATCATCAATATTATCTATATTTCTATTATACCATTATACTATATTATACTATTATACATTATCTTTTACTATATTATACTATTATACATCATCAATATTATACTATTTATATATTATACTCCTAATATTATCTATTTATTATTATTCATCATATTTCTTTTTTTTATCATCATTTTTTTTTATTATAATTTCAATTTTTATCTATTTTTATACTCATCAATATTATATATTTTTATTATACTCATCATATTATACTATACTATGCTATTATACATCATCAATATTATACTATACTATCTATTTTCATCATATTACTACTATACTATACTATTATACAGTCATCAATATTATATATATTATTATTATACATCATCAATATTATTATATATATATTCATCAATATTATCTATTTTTATTATATCATCAATATTATTTTTTCTATTATACATCATCATGTTTCTATTTTCTATTATATCATCAATTTATCTTTTTTTTTCATCAATTTATCTTTATTATTATACGACATCAATATTATACTATATTATACTATTATACATCATCAATATTATACTATATTATACTATTATACATTCATCAATATTATACTATATTATACTATTATTATCATCATTTTTATTTTTATTATATCATCAATATTATTATATATTATTATCTCATCAATATTATCTATACTATACTATTATACAGTCATCAATATTATACTATATTATACTATTATACTCATCATATTATATATATTATCTATTATACATCATCAATATTATACATATTATTATTATAATCATCAATATTATTATTTATTTTATACATCATCAATTTTTTATTATACTATTTCGTCATCAATATTATATATATTATTTTATTCATCTATTATCTTTTATTTTATACATCATCAATATTATCTATACTACTTATTATACATCATCAATATTATACTATATTATCTATTATACGGTCATCAATATTATCTTATTATCTATTATACTCATCAATATTATCTTTTATTATTTCAGTCATCAATTTATCTATATTATCTATTATACATCATCATATTATCTATATTATACTATTATACAGTCATCAATATTATACTATATTATTATTATACAGTCATCAATATTATACTATACTATACTATTATACAGTCATCAATATTATCTTTTTGCTATTATACAGTCATCAATATTATCTATCTATATATTCTACAGTCATCAATATTATACTATTTTTCATCAATATTTTATATTATGTATTATACTCATCAATATTATACTATCTTTGCTATTATTTCATCATATTTACTATTTATACTATTATACATCATCAATATTATACTATATTATCTATTATACAGTCATCAATATTATACTATATTATACTTTATACTTTCATCAATATTATACTATACTATACTATTATACGGTCAGTAATATTATACTATATTATACTATTATACATCATCAATATTATACTATACTATACTATTATACAGTCATCAATATTATACTATATTATATATTATACATCATCATATTATACTATATTATACTATTATACAGTCATCAATATTATACTATATTATACTATTATGCAGTCATCAATATTATACTATATTATACTATTATACATCATCATATTATTATACTATACTATTCTTTTATACTATATTATCTATCGTCATCAATATTATACTATACTATACTATTATACATCATCATTTATCTTATTATCTTTTTCATCAATATTATTTTATACTATTATACAGTCATCAATATTATCTATATTATCTATTATACAGTCATCAATATTATATTTTTCTATTATCTCATCAATATTATACTATATTATCTATTATGCATCATCAATATTATCTTCTATACTATTATACAGTCATCAATATTATACTATACTATACTATTATACATCATCAATATTATACTATACTATACTATTATACATCATCAATATTATACTATACTATACTATTATACATCATCAATATTATACTATACTATACTTTATACATTCATCAATATTATCTATATTATCTATTTATCATCAATATTATACTATATTATACTATTATACGTCATCAATATTATACTATATTATACTATTATACAGTCATCAATATTATATATTTTACTATTATATATCAATTTTTATTTATTATACATCATCAATATTATACTATATTATTATTATCATCCTAATATTATACTATATATACTATTATACATCATCAATTTATCTTTTATTTCTTCATCAATATTATCTTCTATACTATTATACATCATCAATATTATACTATACTATACTATTATACATCATCAATATTATACTATACTATATCTATTATACAGTCATCAATATTATCTATATTATACTATTATACATCATCAATATTATACTATATTATACTATTATACAGTCATCAATATTATACTATATTTATACTATTATACAGTCATCAATATTATACTATATTATTATTATCATCATCAATATTATTATTATCTATTATACAGTCATCAATTTTCTATATTATCTATTATCTCATAATATTATACTATATTTACTATTATACAGTCATCAATATTATCTATATTATACTATTATACGTCATCAATATTATATATATTATACTATTATTCCAATATTTATATTTTATTATACTCATCATATTTATATTATATTATAATCATCATTTTACTATTATTATTATATTAATTTTCTATACTATACTATTATACTCATCAATTTATCTATCTATACTATTATAGTCATCAATATTATTATCTATTATTATATCATCATATTCTTATTTTATTATAAATTTACTTTTTTTTTCATTTTTTTTTATACTATTATACATCATCAATTTTCTATACTATCTATTATACATCATCAATTTATTATTTTTCTTTATACAGTCATCTTTATCTATACTATGCTATTATCAGTCATCAATTTTTATATTATCTATTATACAGTCATCAATATTATACTATCTATACTATTATACAGTCATCAATATTATACTATATTATACTATTTACAGTCATCAATTTATACTATATTATTATTATATCATCAATATTATACTTATTATTATTATTCTATTTTTTTTTTTTATACATCATCATATTATCTATATTTCTATTATCTCATATTTTATATTTTTTTTTTTATCTATATTATACTATTATACATCATCAATATTATACTATATTATTATTATACTATACTATTATACAGTCATCAATATTATACTATATTATTATTATAATCATCAATTTATTATCTATTATTATTCATCAATATTATACTTATTATTATTATAATCATCAATATTTTATTTATTATTATACATCATCAATATTCATTTATACTTTTACATCATCAATATTATACTATATTATACTATTATACAGTCATCAATATTATACTATATTATACTTTATACATCATCAATATTATACTATATTATACTATTATACAGTCATCAATATTATACTATATTATTATTATACATCATCAATATTATACTATATTATACTATTATACAGTCATCAATATTATACTATATTATACTATTATACAGTCATCAATTTATCTATATTATACTATTATACAGTCATCAATATTATACTATACTATACTATTATACATCATCATATTATCTATATTATTATTATACATCATCAATATTATACTATATATATCTATTATACATCATCAATATTTCTATATTTACTATCTATACTCATCAATTTCTATATTATCATTATAACATCTCAATATATACTATACTCTATTATCATCATCAATATTATACTATATCTATACTATTATACTCATTTTATACTATACTATATATTTCATTATTATACTATACTATACTATTATACATCATCAATATTATACTATACTATACTATTATACATATCAATATTATACTATACTATACTTTTCATCATCAATATTATACTTACTATACTATTATACTCATCAATATTATACTATACTATTATTCAGTCATCAATATTATACTATATTATACTACTATACAGTCATCATTTTCATACTATACTATACTATTATACATCATCAATATTATACTATATTATTATATCATCATTTATCTATATTTCTTTTCATATCTATTTATTATACAGTCATCAATATTTCTATACTATACTATTATCTACATCATCAATATTATACTATTTATCTATCTATTCATCATCAATATTATACTATATTTTATATTTCAGTCATCAATATTATACTATATTATTATTATACATCATCAATATTATACTATACTATACTATTATACTCATCAATATTATCTATATATTATAATTACCAATACATTCTATATTTACCATCATCAATATTTACTATACTATACTATGTACATCATCAATATTATACTATATTATACTATTATACATTCATCAATATTATACTATACTATACTATTATACACTCAATATTATCTATACATCTTTTTCATCATGTTTACTATATTATCACACACTTAAAACTATTATACAGTCATCATTATTATACTATATACTATACTATTATACTCATCAATATTATAACTATATTATGCTATTATACATCATCAATTTATACTATACTATACTATTTACATCATCAAATATTTTTAATATTATCTATACTATAAATATCATCAATTTATACTATATTTCTTTATACTCATCAATTTATTATATTATACTATAGACATCATCAATATTATACTATACTATATATACTATTATACATCATCAATATTATCTTTATTATACTATTATACAGTCATCAATATTATACTATACTATGCTATTATACGATCATCAATATTATGCTATATTATCTATTGGTCATCAATATTATACTTATGTTATATTATACATCATCAATATTATATATATATTATACTATTAGCATGCAGTCATCAATGTTATATTATATTATGCTACTGTTATACAGTCATCAATATTATACTATATTATACTATTATACAGTCATCAATATTATACTATATGTATACTATTATGTATACAGTCATCAATATTATACTATACCTTATATACTATTATTATACTTTGATCATCAATATTATACTATCTATTATACTATTAGCCACAGTCATCAATGTTATGCTATATTATACTATTATTCGGTCATCAATGTTATGCTATATTATATACCTATTATAAAGGTGTCAATGTTATACTGTTATGCCTACACCTACTGCTGCTATATTATACTATTATACGGTCATTAATATTATACTATACTATGTACTATTATACAGTCATCAATATTATACTATATTATAGGTATACATCATCAATATTATACTATACTATATTTATACAGTCGTCAATATTATGTATTATGCTAATGCAGTCATCAATGTTATACCTATAACATTATACAGTCATCAATATTATGCTATATTATACTATTATGCAGTCATCAATATTATACTATACATATTATTATACTTAATATTATACTATATTATGTTATTATACATCATCAATATTATCTTTTTATTATATATCATCAATATACTATATTATACTTATTATACATCATCAATATATTTATTATACTATTATACAGTCATCAATATTATACTAGCTGTACTATTGTACAGTCATCAATGTTATACTATGCTATACTATTATACGTCATCAATATTATGCTATATTATACTATTATACGGTCATCAATATTATCACTTTATATATTATACTATTATACAGTCATCAATATTATACTATATACTATACTATTATACAGTCATCAATATTATACTATACTATATACTATTATACAGTCATCAATATTATACTATACTATGCTATTATACATCATCAATATTATACTATATTATACTATTATACATCATAATATTATATTATACTATACTATTATACAGTCATCAATATTATACTATTTATATTATACTATTATACAGTCATCAATATTATACTATATTATACTATGTATACAGTCATCAATATTATACTATATTATACTATTAGCATACAGTCATCAATATTATACCTATAATGTATACAAATTATATGATCATCAATATTATATTATACTATACTATTATTATACGGTCATCAATATTATGCTATACTATGCTATTATGCAGTCATCAATGTTAATACTATACACACTGTGTTACGGTCATCAATGTTATACTATATTATACTATACTATACGTCATCAATATTATGCTATACTATACTATTAGCCACAGTCATCAATATTATGCTATATTATCACTATTATACGTCATAATATTATACTATACTATACTATTATACACATCATCAATATTATACTATATTATATTATTATACAGTCATCAATATTATACTATATTATACTATTATACAGTCATCAATATTATGTCTATGTTATATTATTATACAGTCATCAATATTATACTATATATTATACTATTATGCAGTCATCAATATTATACTATATTATACTATTATACAGTCATCAATATTATTATTATACTATTATACAGTCATCAATATATTATACTATACTGTATATGCTATTATACAGTCATCAATATTATACCATATTATACTATTATTTAGTCATCAATATACTATACTATGCTATTATACGTGTTTATATATACTATGCTATTATGCAGTCATCAATGTTATGCTATGCTATGCTATTATACGGTGTTCAATATTATGCTATATATTATACTATTATACGTCATCAATATTATACTATATTGTCTATTATTCGGTCATCAATGTTATACTCGTGTTATGCTATTAATAGTCATCCGTATTATGTAACTATATTATGCTACTACCTACTGTATATTATGCTGTTATGCAGTCATTGTGTTATGCTATGCTATGCTATTATGCAAGTCATCAATATTACTTTTTTTTTATATTATTATACATCATCAATATTATTTATATATCATATACTTAATTTATACTATATTCTTTATTGTGTATGCAGTCGTAATGTTATTCTCTTATGCTATTGTATCAACAATATTATATTATATTATACTATTATACATCATCAATATTATATTATACTATTATACATCATCAATATTATATATATGCATATGCTATTATGTCATCAATATTATGCTATATTATACTATTATGCAGTGATCATCAATGCTACTGCTATATTATACTATTATACGTCATCAATAAATTACTTATACTATTATACTCTCAATGTTATATTCATATTTGACATCAATATTATCTAATACCCTTATACAGAAGTCATCAATATTATACTATATATATTATCACATATTCTACAGTCGTCAATATTGTACTATATTATGCTATTATACAGTCATGTTGTTATGCTATATTATACTATTATACATCATCAATATTATACTATATTATATTATTATACATCATCAATATTATACTATATTATACTAATATACAGTCATCAATATTATATACTATACTATATACTATTATGATATTAATATTGTATACTATATTATGCTATTATGCAGTCATCAATAAATGTTATACTATCCACTATATACTATTATACAGTCATCAATAAATATTATACTATATACTATATTATTATACATCATCAATATTATATATATTTTATTATGCAGTCATCAATATCCCATCTTTTTTTATATTATGCTATTGTATACAGTCATCAATATTATGCTATATTATACTATTATTCAGTCATCAATATTTTATGCTATTATATAAAGTCATTAATATTATACTATATTATGCTACTACACCTACCTTGCTATGTTATACTATTATCTCTATAATGTGTCCATACTATACTATGCTATTATATGCAGTATCAATACTATATTATGCTATTATGTCGGTCATCGTATATGCTATACTAATAACATTATGCAGTCATCAATATTATATAATGATTATACTATGCCAGTGTCAATATTATGCTATACTACTAAACTATTATGCAGTCATCAATATTATGCTATATTATACTATTATACGGTCATAATATATATTTTATATTATTATACGGTCATCAATATTATGCTATATTATACAATTATACAATCATCAATATTATACTATATTATGCTATTATACGGTCATCAATATTATGCCTATATTATATACTATTATACAGTCATCAATATTAACTATATTATACCCTATATTATACAGTCATCAATATTATATTATGCTATACTATTATTATACGTTATCAATATTATACTATATTATACTATTATACAGTGTCATCAATTTTATGCTATATTATGCTATTATGCGGTCATCAATATTATACTATATTATACAATTATACGTCATCAATGTTATACTATACTGTATACTATTCATTCTTATCTATGCTGTATTTTATTATGCAGTCATCGTATTATATGCTATATTATGCTATTATGCAGTCATCAATATTATATTATACATATACGCTATTATACAGTCATCAATAATATACTATGTTATACTATTATACGGTTATCAATATTATTTATTACTATTATATATGCATCATCAATATTATAATTGTGCATCATCAATATTATACTATATTATGCTATTATACAGTCATCAATATTATGTTGTTATATTATACCACTATACGGTCATCAATATTATGCTATACTATGCTATTATGCAGTCATCAATATTATGCTATATTATTCTCTATTATGCAGTCATCAATATTATGCTATGCTATGCTATTGTACAGTGTTCAAAATGTTATACTATATTTATGCTATTATACGTCATCAATATTATACTATATTACATACATTCTTATATTATATTATACTGTTAATACATTCAATAATTATTATACTATATTATGCTATTATGGGGTCATCAATGTTATACTATGTTATACTATTATGCATCATCAATATTATAATTTTATATTATACAGTCATCAATATTATACTATATATACTATGCTATTATACATCATCAATATTATACTATATATTATACAATTATACATCATCAATATTATATATTACTATATATTATTATACTATCTACTATACTATGCTATTATGCATCATCATATACTATACTATACTATTATGTACAGTCATCAATATTATACTATATTATACTATATGTATCAATATTATACTATATTATATTATATATTCAGTCATCAATATTATACTATATTATACTATTAACTTATACTATATATCTATTATACTCCTATACTATGCTATTATACATCATCAATATTATGCTATATATTTTATACCTATACAGTCATCAATATTATACTATATTATACTATTATACATCATCAATATTATATTACTATGCTATGCTATTATACGGTCATCAATAAAATGTTATACTACTATACTATTATGCAGTCATCAATATTATACTATACTATACTATTATACAGTCATCAATATTATACTATATTATACTATTATATGCATCATCAATATTATCTTTGTTATACTGTCAGTCATCAATATTATGCATATTATGCTATTATACAGTCATCAATATTATTATTATGCTATTGTACAGTCATCAATATTATGCCATATTATACTGTTATACAGAATCATCAATAATTATATTTATACAATTATACAGTCATCTGCTATGCTATGCTATTATGCAGTCATCAATATTATACTATACTATACCCCTGTTATACGGTCATCAATGTTATGCTATATTATGCTATTATGCAGTCATCAATGTTATGCTATACTATACTATTATACATCATCTACTATATTATGCTATTATGCAGTCATCAATATTATACTATATTATATACTATTATACATCATCAATTTCTATATTATATACTATTATACAGTCATCTTTTATTATACCTATTTATTATACAGTCATCAATATTATACTATACTATACTTATTATACAGTTTTCATCAATATACTATTTATCTTTACTATATACAGTCATCTGGAATATTCTATACTATACTACTTTATACAGTCATCAATATTATACTATATTATACTATTATACAGTCATCAATATTATACTATACTATACTATCAGTCATCATATTATACTATATTATACTGTGTATACGGTCATCAATATTATGCTATGTTATACTATTATACAGTCATCAATATTATACTATATTATACTATTATACATCATCATTACTATATATACTATACTATTATACAGTCATCAATATTATACTATACTATACTACATTATACAGTCATCAATATTAGCACTCCATTATACTATTGTAATATTATACCACTATACTATTATACAATCATCAATATTATATATATAATTTTCGTCATCTGTACTATTTTCTCTCTATACCAGTCTTCTACATATATTCTACAATCAATAATTTTTTTATTATCTTACTTACAACTTTATATTCAATATTTAACATATTATACTATTATACAGTCATCATATTATACTGATATTATACTATTATGTACCGTCAACAATATTATACTATATTATACTATTATACTAAATCATCTTAATATTATACTACCTTACTATTATACAATCATCAATATTATACTATTATACTATATACAAATCATCAATATTATACTATACTATACTATTATACAGTCATCAATATTATACTTTTAGCATTATACTATTATACAGTCATCAATATAACCTTTATACTATACTATTATACAGTCATCAATATTATACTTTATACTATTATACAGTCAACAATATTAGTACTATGCTATACTATTATACAGTCATCAATATTATACTATATACTTATTATACAGTCATCAATATTATACTATATTGTATACTTATTATTCGTCATCAATATTATACTATATATTATACTATTATATAAAGTCATCAATATTATATATATTATCTCACTACACCTATTATATATATTATACTATTACAGTCATCAATATTATACTATATACTATTATACAAAGTCATCAATGTTATACTATATATCACTATTATACAGTCATCAATGTTATACTATACTATGCTATTATCACAGTCATCAATATTATACTATATTAATACTATTATACAGTCATCAATATATTTTACTATATTATACTATTATACAGTCATCAATATTATACTATACTTACTTATCAATGATCATCAATATTATATACTATACTATTATACAGTCACTGGCATATTATATACTATACTATACTATTATACAGTCATCAATATTATACTATGTTGCATCTATTATACAGTCATCAATATTATACTATACCATATACTATTATACAGTCTCAATAATTATACTATATTATACTATTTACTCGCTTCATACTACTACACAGCACCTACTACTATATTATACTACTATTGTACAGTCATCAATATTATACTATATTATACTATTATACAGTCACTGTCAATTTATACTATATATACTATTATACAGTCATCAATATTATACTATACTTCATACTATTTAGTCATCAATATTATACTATATTATATACTATTATACGTCATCTATTATACTATATATACTATTATACAAATCATCAATATTATACTATACTATACTATTATACAGTCATCAATATTATACTATACATATACTATTATACACTCAATAATTATATACTATACTATACTATTATACAGTCTCAATATTATACTATATTTACTATTATACAGTCATCAATATTATACTATACACTATACTATTATACAGTCATCAATATTAGTCTATATTATACTATTATACAGGTCACTTCAATAATTTATACTATATTATCTTTATTATACAGTCATCAATATTATAACCTATCTATGTATACAGTCATCAATGTATTATACTATATATTATACTATTATACGTCATCAATATATTATACTATATACTATATACTATTATACATCATCAATATTATACTATATACACTATATACTATTATTCAGTCAATATTATATACTATATTATACTATTATATACAGTCATCCAATATTATACTTATATATATACTATTATACGAAGTGGTCATCCAATATTATACTATATTATACTATTATACGTCATCCAATATTATACTATATTAATTATACTATTATACATGTCATCAATATTATACTATATTATACTATTATACAGTCATCAATATACTATACTATACTATTAGTCACTGCTATTATACTATATTATACTACTACGTACAGTCATCAATATTATATACTGCTACTATACTATTATACAGTCATCAATATTATACTATATTATACTATTATGTCATCAATATTATACTCTACTATACTATTATACAGTCATCAATATTATACTATTATATATTATACTATTATACAGTCATCAACCTTTTCTATATTATACTATTAATACAGTCATCAATATTATACTATATTATACTATTAGGCCGTCATCAATATTATATTATACTATTATACAGTCATCAATATTATACTATATTATACTATTATACAGTCAACAATATTATATCACTATATATTATACTATTATACATCATCAATATTATACTCATATTAACTAATTATACAGTCATCAATATTATACTATATATACTATTATACAAATCATCAATATTATACTATATATATACTATGTGTGTATACAATCATCAACTGGCTAATATACTATATTATACCATATTATACAGTCATCAATATTATACTATATTGCTACTGCTATTATACAGTCATCACATATTATTATATGTTATACTATTATACAGTCATCAATATTATACTATATTATACTATTATACAGTCATCAATATATACTATATTATACTATTATACAGTCAACAATATTATACTATATACTATATACTATTATACAGTCATCAATATTATACTATATTATACTACTATATACAATCATCAATATTATACTATATACTATTATACTATTAATATACAGTCATCATATTATTATAACCATATACTATTATACAGTCACTGCTATTATACTATATACTATACTATTATACGTCATCAATATTATACTATATTATACTATTATACAGTCATCAATATTATACTATATTATACTATTATACGTCATCAATATTATACTATATTATACTATTATACAGTCATCAATATTATACTATATTATACTATTATACAGTAACAATAACACATTATACTATATTATACTATGTAGTCATCAATATTATACTATTTATACTATTATACAGTCATGATATTATACTATACTATATACTTGTACAGTCATCAATATAGCGATATTTATACTATTATGCAAAGTCATTTATCTATCACTTATATATTATACATCAATTTATACTATACTATATTATACAGTCATCAATATTATACTATACTATACTATTATACGTCATCAATATTATACTAACTATACTATTATAATCAGTCATCCAATATTATACTATATTGATACTATTATACAATTATCAATATTTATACCATATTATACTATTATACAGTCACAATATTATACTATATTTATACTATTATACAGTTGCTTCAATGTTATACTATATTATACTATTATACAAATCATCAATATTATACTATATTATACTATTATACAGTGTCATCAATATCTATTTATACTATTATACTGAAGTCATCAAGTTATTATCACTATACTATACTATTAGTACAGTCGTCAATATTATTATACTATATTTATACTATTATACAGTCATCAATACTACTCTATACTATACTATTATACAGTCATCAATATTATACTATACACTATACTATTATACAGTCAACAATATTATATATACTATACTATTATACATTCATCAATATTATACTATATTATACTATTATACAATCCCAATATATACTATATTATACTTATTATCATCAATATTACACTATATTATACTATTATAAAGTCCCAATATTATACTATATTATTTATACTACTACTATACCCTGCTACTGCTTGCTATATTATGTACTATTATACAATCATAACAATATTATACTATCTATACTTATACAGTCATCAATATTATACTATACATATATACTATTATACAGTCATCAATATTATACTATATATACTATTATACAGTCATCATTATATATTATATTATACAGTCAACAATATTATACTATATTACTACTATTATACAGTGATCTCAATATTATACTATACTATACTATTATACAAAATCATCAATATTATATACTATACTATACTATTATACAGTCATATTATACTATACACTATACTATTATACAGAATCATCAATATTATATATTATACTATTATACAGTCTCACTGGCTATTATACTATACTATACTATTATACAGTCATCAATATTATACTATATTGCTAAGGCCATACTATGTGTTCGTCATCAATATTATACTATTATACTATTATACAGTCATCAATGTTATACTATATTAGCTCTCAACCTTATGTATACTGTGCGTCAACCAATATACTATATTATACTATTATACAGTCAACAATAATCCCATACTATATTATAAATTATACAGTCACTCTATTATACTATACTATACTATTATACGTGTCATCAATATTATACTATATTACTGCTATTACGTCACAATATCTATATATACTTTATTACGTCATCAATATTATACTAAGTATTATACTATTATACAGTCATCAATATTATACTATACTATACTATTATACAGTCATCAATATTATACTATATTATACTATTATATCGTCATCAATATTATACTATATTATACTTCATTATACAGCTATCAATATTATACATATTATATTATTATACAGTCAATACATATCTATTTCATCGTATTATACTATATTATACTATTATACAATCATCAATACATTATACTATATTATACTATTATACAGTCATCATTATACTATACTATACTATTAAGTCATCAATATTATACTATGTTAACTGCTATTATACAGTCATCAATATTATACTATACTATACTATTATACAGTCATCAATATTATACTATACTATGCACTATTATACAGTCATCAATATTATACATATACTATACTATTTTACGTCATCAATATTATATACTATATTATACTATTATACAAACATCAATTATTATACTATATTATACTATTATACAGTCATCAATATTATACTATATTATACTATTATAAAGTCATCAATATTATACTTTATAATCCCATCTACTACACTTTATTATACTATATACAGTCATTAATATTATAACATATACTATATACTATTATACAGTCATCAATATTATACTATACATTATACTATTGTATACAGTCATCCAATATTACTACTATACTATGACTATTTATACAGTCATCAATGTTATACTATATTTATACTATTATACAGTCATCAATATTATACTTTATATATATATACTATACTATATTATACATGTCATCAATATTATACTATATTATACTATTATCAAATCATCAATGTTATACTATATTTATACTATTGTATACAGTCATCAATATTATACTATATTATACTTGTCCTCCTCATAATACTATACATATTATACTATACTATATCTATTATACAGTCATCAATATTATACTATATGTATACTATTATACAGTCAACAATATTATCTAATATCTACTACCTACTCTCTTTATTATACTATTTATTTACAGTCATCTATTATCTTATTATATTATACTCATCATTATGCTATGCTATACTATTATACAGTCATCAATATTCTATGCTATACTATTATACAGTCATCAATATTATAATACTATATTATACTATACAAATCATCAATATTATATTTATATTACATACTTATTATACAATCATCAATATTATACATATACTATACTATTATACAGTCGTCCAATATTTACTATACAAGTAAAGACCATTTTATACTATTTATACCATGGAGTCATCAATATTATACTTACTATACTATTATACAGTCATCAATATTATAATTATACTATACTACTACACCTACTGCTGTATTATACTATTATACGTCATCAATATTATACATAGTTATACTATTATACAGTCATCAATATTATACTATAATATACTATTATAAAGTCATCATATTATATATTATCTCTACTCACCTCTATACTGCATGCATATTATGCTTTATACAGTCACTGGCTATATACTATACTATATTTATATACACAGTCATCAATACTATACTATATTATACTATTTATTATACAGTCATCAATATTATACCTTTATACTATTATACAATCATCAATATTATACTTATATTATACTATAATTTATTTACTATACTGTCTTTCTTTTTGATCATCAATATTATACTATATTATACTATTATTATACAGTCATCAATATTATACTATTTATACTGTATTATACAGTCATCAATATTATACTATATTATACTACTATTATACAGTCATCAATATTATACTATACTATACTATTATATACAGTCATCCAATATTATATATTATACTATTATACAGTCATCAATATATACTATACTATAAATACTATATACAGTCATCAATATTATACTATACTATAAATTATACAGTCATCAATATTATACTATACTATACTATTACAGTCACATATGCTATACTATATTATACCTCATTATACAGTCATCAATAATTTATACTATATTATTATACTATTCAGTCATCATATCCATACTATATTACACTATTCAGTCACAATACTTATACTATATTATGCTACTACCTACTCTATATATCTATATACGGTCATCAATATTATACTATATTATACTATTATAAAGTCATCAATAATATATTACTATTATACTATTACAAAGTCATCAATATTATACTATACTATACTATTACACAGTCAACAATATTATACTATATTATACTATTATACACTCAATACATTATACTATACATATACTATTAGTTACAGTCATCAATATATATACTATACTACTACTATTATACAGTCAACAATAACTATATATACTATGTATACATCATCAATTATACATATACTTATTATTACAGTCACTCACATATTAGTACTTTATATTATACTATTAGTATAGTCATCAATAATATACTGTATTATACTATTATAATAGGCTCATCAATATTATACTGTATTAAAAACTATGGTATACGTCACAATATTATACTATATTATAGCCAGTACAGTACAGCATAACAATATTATATTGAAAGGAGCATTATACTATACAGTCATCAACACATTATACTATACTATACTATTATACATGTCACCAATGTACTTCTATACTATACTATTATAGCAAAGCCACTCAATATTATACTATACTAGAATATTATTATATATAGTTGTCAATTATACTATACTATACTATTATACAGTCACCAATTATACTTATATATAGCCCATTAGAAATCAATACTGGCTATACTATATCACACTTATTATGCACAGTCATCATATATTATTATACTATATTATATTATTATATAGTTTATACATATATTATACTATTATTCAATAGCCACTCAGTAATATATTAGCTATATTATACAGTCACCAAATATTCATACTATATTACTAATACTGCTGCTATGATGTTCATTATACAGATAATATTATACTATACTATACTATTATACAAAGTCATCAATTATTATATTTATACTATACATTATGCTAAGTCATCAATATGAGAGAGTAGCTATACTATACTATTATACAGTTATCAATATTATACTACAGTATTATACTATTATACAGCTCATCAATATATATACTATACTATACTATTATTCAATAATGGGTTATATCATATTATACTATTATAAAGTCAACAATATTATACTATACTATAGCCATTACACCTACTGCTGTTATAATATATTATTATATAGTCATTAATATTATACTATACTATACTATTATACAGTCAATAATATTATACTATATTATACGAAAATTATATAGTCATCTATATTATACTATACTATACTATTATACAGTCATCATTATTATACTTATATTATACTATAATACAGCTTATCAATATATATACTATACTATACTATTATATACAAAGTCATCTGTAATATTATACTATATTATACTATTATATATGTTATCAATATTATACTTATAATATACTATATACAGTCATCAATATTATACTAATAGTATAGCCTATTATACAGTTATGTTATTATATTATATGAGCATATTATACAGTCATCACTATTATACTATTATACTATTATACAGTCACTTAATTATAATTTGCATATACTATTATACTAAAGTCATCAAGATACTATGAGTCTATACTATTATACAAATCATCAATATTATACTATATTATACTATTATACAGTCACGAATATTATGCTATACTATACACAGAAGTCACAATATATTATATATACTTCTATACTTATTATAAGCCAAATATCAATATTATACTATACTATATATTGTACAGTCATCAATATTATACTTCTATATTATATATTATAAACACACATAATTATTATCACTATATTATACTATTCAAATGTCATCAATATAATACTAGTATTATACTTATTATAAAGTCATCAATATTATAGCCTATATTATACTAACTACACCTACTCTACTGCCAAATATATTATACTATAGGTATAGTCATCAAATTATACTATATTATACTATTATACAGTCATCACCATTATACTATACTATACTATTATACGCCATCAATTATTATACTATACTATACTATTATACAGAATATTATATTTATATTATACTATTATATAAGTCATCACAGTTATTATACTGTATTATACTATTATACAGTCACCAAGGCTATACTATACTATAGGCTATTATATACAGTCATCAATATATACTATACTATTGTAGGCAGTCATCAATATTATACTATACTATACTGTTATACAGTCATCAATATTATACTATATTATACTATTATATAGTCATCAACATTATACTATACTATGCTGTTATACAGTCATCAATATTATACTATATTATACTATTATACAGTCATCAATATTATACTATATTATACTATTATACAGTCATCAATATTATACTATATAACACACACACGCTATATAACTATTATACAGTCATCAATATTATACTATATTATACATTAACAGTCATCAAATTATACTATACTATACTATTATACAGTCATCATTATACTATACTATACTATTATACAGTCATCAATATTATACTATATTATACTATTATACAGTCATCAATATTATACTATATACTATTATACAATCATCAATATTATACTATACTATACTATTATACAGTCATCAATATTATAACTATACTATACTATTATACAGTCATCAATATTATACTATACTATACTATTATACAGTCATCAATATTGTCCTATATTGATACTATTATACAGTCATCACAATATTATACTATACTATACTATTATACACAATATTATACTATATTATACTATTATACAGTCATCAATATTATACTATATTATACTATTATACAGTCATCAATATTATACTATATTATACTATTAACAGTCATCAATATTATACTATATTATACTATTATACAGTCATCAATATTATACTATACTATACTACTATACAGTCATCAATATTATATTATACTATACTATTATACAGTCATCAATATTATACTATATTATACTATTATACAGTCATCAATATTATACTATACTATACTATTATACAGTCATCAATATTATACTATATTATACTATTATACAGTATCAATATTATACTATATTATACTATTATACAGTCATCAATATTATACTATATTATACTACATTATACAGTCATCAATATTATACTATACTATACTATTATAAGCAAGATCATCAATATATATACTATATTATACTATTATACAGTCATCAATATTATACTATACTATACTATTATACAGTCATCAATATTATACTATATTATACTATTATACAGTCATCAATATTATACTACTTCTATACTATTATACAGTCATCATTATTATACTATATTATACTATTATACAGTCATCAATATTATACTATATTATACTATTATACAGTCATCAATATTATACTATATTATACTATTATACAGTCATCAATATTATACTATACTATACTATTATACAGTCATCAATATTATACTATATTATACTATTATACAGTCATCAATATTATACTATATTATACTATTATACAGTCATCAATATTATACTATATTATACTATTATACAGTCATCAATATTATACTATATTATACTATTATACAGTCATCAATATTATACTATACTATACTATTATACAGTCATCAATATTATACTATACTATACTATTATACAGTCATCAATATTATACTATACTATACTATTATACAGTCATCAATATTATACTATATTATACTATTATACAGTCATCAATATTATACTATATTATACTATTATTCAGTCATCAATATTATACTATATTATACTATTATAAAGTCATCAATATTATACTATATTATACTACTACACCTACTGCTGCTATATTATACTATTATACAGTCATCAATATTATACTATACTATACTATTATACAGTCATCAATATTATACTATATTATACTATTATACAGTCATCAATATTATACTATACTATACTATTATACAGTCATCAATATTATACTATATTATACTATAATACAGTCATCAATATTATACTATACTATACTATTATACAGTCATCAATATTATACTATATTATACTATTATACAGTCATCAATATTATACTATATTATACTATTATACAGTCATCAATATTATACTATATTATACTATTATACAGTCATCAATATTATACTATACTATACTATTATACAAGTCATCAATATTATACTATACTATACTATTATACAGTCATCAATATTATACTATACTATACTATTATACAGTCATCAATATTATACTATACTATACTATTATACAGTCATCAATATTATACTATATTATACTATTATACAGTCATCAATATTATACTATACTATACTATTATACAGTCATCAATATTATACTATATTATACTATTATTCAGTCATCAATATTATACTATATTATACTATTATTCAGTCATCAATATTATACTATATTATACTACTACACCTACTGCTGCTATATTATACTATTATACAGTCATCAATATTATACTATATTATACTATTATACAGTCATCAATATTATACTATACTATACTATTATACAGTCATCAATATTATACTATACTATACTATTATACAGTCATCAATATTATACTATATTATACTATTATACAGTCATCAATATTATACTATATTATACTATTATACAGTCATCAATATTATACTATACTATACTATTATACAGTCATCAATATTATACTATACTATACTATTATACAGTCATCAATATTATACTATACTATACTATTATACAGTCATCAATATTATACTATATTATACTATTATACAGTCATCAATATTATACTATACTATACTATTATACAGTCATCAATATTATACTATATTATACTATTATACAGTCATCAATATTATACTATATTATACTATTATACAGTCATCAATATTATACTATATTATACTATTATACAGTCATCAATATTATACTATATTATACAATTATACAGTCATCAATATTATACTATACTATACTATTATACAGTCATCAATATTATACTATACTATACTATTATACAGTCATCAATATTATACTATATTATACTATTATACAGTCATCAATATTATACTATACTATACTATTATACAGTCATCAATATTATACTATATTATACTATTATACAGTCATCAATATTATACTATATTATACTATTATACAGTCATCAATATTATACTATATTATACTATTATACAGTCATCAATATTATACTATATTATACTATTATACAGTCATCAATATTATACTATATTATACTATTATACAGTCATCAATATTATACTATATTATACTATTATACAGTCATCAATATTATACTATACTATACTATTATACAGTCATCAATATTATACTATATTATACTATTATACAGTCATCAATATTATACTATATTATACTATTATACAGTCATCAATATTATACTATATTATACTATTATACAGTCATCAATATTATACTATACTATACTATTATACAGTCATCAATATTATACTATATTATACTATTATACAGTCATCAATATTATACTATATTATACTATTATACAGTCATCAATATTATACTATATTATACTATTATACAGTCATCAATATTATACTATATTATACTATTATACAGTCATCAATATTATACTATATTATACTATTATACAGTCATCAATATTATACTATATTATACTATTATACAGTCATCAATATTATACTATATTATACTATTATACAGTCATCAATATTATACTATACTATACTATTATACAGTCATCAATATTATACTATATTATACTATTATACAGTCATCAATATTATACTATACTATACTATTATACAGTCATCAATATTATACTATACTATACTATTATACAGTCATCAATATTATACTATATTATACTATTATACAGTCATCAATATTATACTATACTATACTATACTATTATACAGTCATCAATATTATATTATACTATACTATTATACAGTCATCAATATTATACTATATTATACTATTATACAGTCATCAATATTATACTATATTATACTATTATACAGTCATCAATATTATACTATACTATACTATTATACAGTCATCAATATTATACTATATTATACTATTATACAGTCATCAATATTATACTATACTATACTATTATACAGTCATCAATATTATACTATATTATACTATTATACAGTCATCAATATTATACTATACTATACTATTATACAGTCATCAATATTATACTATATTATACTATTATACAGTCATCAATATTATACTATATTATACTATTATACAGTCATCAATATTATACTATACTATACTATTATACAGTCATCAATATTATACTATATTATACTATTATACAGTCATCAATATTATACTATATTATACTATTATACAGTCATCAATATTATACTATATTATACTATTATACAGTCATCAATATTATACTATATTATACTATTATACAGTCATCAATATTATACTATATTATACTATTATACAGTCATCAATATTATACTATATTATACTATTATACAGTCATCAATATTATACTATATTATACTATTATACAGTCATCAATATTATACTATATTATACTATTATACAGTCATCAATATTATACTATACTATACTATTATACAGTCATCAATATTATACTATATTATACTATTATACAGTCATCAATATTATACTATACTATACTATTATACAGTCATCAATATTATACTATATTATACTATTATACAGTCATCAATATTATACTATATTATACTATTATACAGTCATCAATATTATACTATATTATACTATTATACAGTCATCAATATTATACTATATTATACTATTATACAGTCATCAATATTATACTATATTATACTATTATACAGTCATCAATATTATACTATATCTATACTATTATACAGTCATCAATATTATACTATACTATACTATTATACAGTCATCAATATTATACTATATTATACTATTATACAGTCATCAATATTATACTATATTATACTATTATACAGTCATCAATATTATACTATACTATACTATTATACAGTCATCAATATTATACTATATTATACTATTATACAGTCATCAATATTATACTATACTATACTATACTATTATACAGTCATCAATATTATACTATATTATACTATTATACAGTCATCAATATTATACTATACTATACTATTATACAGTCATCAATATTATACTATATTATACTATTATACAGTCATCAATATTATACTATATTATACTTTTATACAGTCATCAATATTATACTATATTATACTATTATACAGTCATCAATATTATACTATATTATACTATTATACAGTCATCAATATTATACTATATTATACTATTATACAGTCATCAATATTATACTATATTATACTATTATACAGTCATCAATATTATACTATACTATACTATTATACAGTCATCAATATTATACTATACTATACTATTATACAGTCATCAATATTATACTATATTATACTATTATACAGTCATCAATATTATACTATATTATACTATTATACAGTCATCAATATTATACTATATTATACTATTATACAGTCATCAATATTATACTATATTATACTATCTACACCATATTATGCTATATTATACTATTATACAGTCATCAATATTATACTATACTATACTATTATACAGTCATCAATATTATACTATATTATACTATTATACAGTCATCAATATTATACTATACTATACTATTATACAGTCATCAATATTATACTATATTATACTATTATACAGTCATCAATATTATACTATACTATACTATTATACAGTCATCAATATTATACTATATTATACTATTATACAGTCATCAATATTATACTATACTATACTATTATACAGTCATCAATATTATACTATATTATACTATTATACAGTCATCAATATTATACTATATTATACTATTATACAGTCATCAATATTATACTATATTATACTATTATACAGTCATCAATATTATACTATATTATACTATTATACAGTCATCAATATTATACTATATTATACTATTATACAGTCATCAATATTATACTATACTATACTATTATACAGTCATCAATATTATACTATATTATACTATTATACAGTCATCAATATTATACTATACTATACTATTATACAGTCATCAATATTATACTATATTATACTATTATACAGTCATCAATATTATACTATATTATACTATTATACAGTCATCAATATTATACTATATTATACTATTATACAGTCATCAATATTATACTATATTATACTATTATACAGTCATCAATATTATACTATATTATACTATTATACAGTCATCAATATTATACTATACTATACTATTATACAGTCATCAATATTATACTATATTATACTATTATACAGTCATCAATATTATACTATATTATACTATTATACAGTCATCAATATTATACTATATTATACTATTATACAGTCATCAATATTATACTATACTATACTATTATACAGTCATCAATATTATACTATACTATACTATTATACAGTCATCAATATTATACTATATTATACTATTATACAGTCATCAATATTATACTATATTATACTATTATACAGTCATCAATATTATACTATATTATACTATTATACAGTCATCAATATTATACTATATTATACTATTATACAGTCATCAATATTATACTATACTATACTATACTATTATACAGTCATCAATATTATACTATATTATAATATTATACAGTCATCAATATTATACTATATTATACTATTATACAGTCATCAATATTATACTATACTATACTATTATACAGTCATCAATATTATACTATATTATACTATTATACAGTCATCAATATTATACTATATTATACTATTATACAGTCATCAATATTATACTATATTATACTATTATACAGTCATCAATATTATACTATATTATACTATTATACAGTCATCAATATTATACTATACTATACTATTATACAGTCATCAATATTATACTATATTATACTATTATACAGTCATCAATATTATACTATATTATACTATTATACAGTCATCAATATTATACTATACTATACTATTATACAGTCATCAATATTATACTATATTATACTATTATACAGTCATCAATATTATACTATATTATACTATTATACAGTCATCAATATTATACTATATTATACTATTATACAGTCATCAATATTATACTATATTATACTATTATACAGTCATCAATATTATACTATATTATACTATTATACAGTCATCAATATTATACTATATTATACTATTATACAGTCATCAATATTATACTATATTATACTATTATACAGTCATCAATATTATACTATATTATACTATTATACAGTCATCAATATTATACTATACTATACTATTATACAGTCATCAATATTATACTATATTATACTATTATACAGTCATCAATATTATACTATACTATACTATTATACAGTCATCAATATTATACTATATTATACTATTATACAGTCATCAATATTATACTATATTATACTATTATACAGTCATCAATATTATACTATATTATACTATTATACAGTCATCAATATTATACTATATTATACTATTATACAGTCATCAATATTATACTATATTATACTATTATACAGTCATCAATATTATACTATATTATACTATTATACAGTCATCAATATTATACTATACTATACTATTATACAGTCATCAATATTATACTATATTATACTATTATACAGTCATCAATATTATACTATATTATACTATTATACAGTCATCAATATTATACTATACTATACTATTATACAGTCATCAATATTATACTATATTATACTATTATACAGTCATCAATATTATACTATACTATACTATTATACAGTCATCAATATTATACTATATTATACTATTATACAGTCATCAATATTATACTATACTATACTATTATACAGTCATCAATATTATACTATACTATACTATTATACAGTCATCAATATTATACTATACTATACTATTATACAGTCATCAATATTATACTATATTATACTATTATACAGTCATCAATATTATACTATATTATACTATTATTCAGTCATCAATATTATACTATATTATACTATTATAAAGTCATCAATATTATACTATATTATACTATTAACTACTGCTCTATATTATACTATTATACAGTCATCAATATTATACTATATTATACTATTATACAGTCATCAATATTATACTATATTATACTATTATACAGTCATCAATATTATACTATACTATACTATTATACAGTCATCAATATTATACTATACTATACTATTATACAGTCATCAATATTATACTATACTATACTATTATACAGTCATCAATATTATACTATATTATACTATTATACAGTCATCAATATTATACTATACTATACTATTATACAGTCATCAATATTATACTATACTATACTATTATACAGTCATCAATATTATACTATATTATACTATTATACAGTCATCAATATTATACTATATTATACTATTATACAGTCATCAATATTATACTATATTATACTATTATACAGTCATCAATATTATACTATATTATACTATTATACAGTCATCAATATTATACTATACTATACTATTATACAGTCATCAATATTATACTATATTATACTATTATACAGTCATCAATATTATACTATACTATACTATTATACAGTCATCAATATTATACTATACTATACTATTATACAGTCATCAATATTATACTATATTATACTATTATACAGTCATCAATATTATACTATATTATACTATTATACAGTCATCAATATTATACTATATTATACTATTATACAGTCATCAATATTATACTATACTATACTATTATACAGTCATCAATATTATACTATACTATACTATTATACAGTCATCAATATTATACTATATTATACTATTATACAGTCATCAATATTATACTATATTATACTATTATACAGTCATCAATATTATACTATATTATACTATTATACAGTCATCAATATTATACTATACTATACTATTATACAGTCATCAATATTATACTATACTATACTATTATACAGTCATCAATATTATACTATATTATACTATTATACAGTCATCAATATTATACTATACTATACTATTATACAGTCATCAATATTATACTATATTATACTATTATACAGTCATCAATATTATACTATACTATACTATTATACAGTCATCAATATTATACTATACTATACTATTATACAGTCATCAATATTATACTATATTATACTATTATACAGTCATCAATATTATACTATACTATACTATTATACAGTCATCAATATTATACTATATTATACTATTATTCAGTCATCAATATTATACTATATTATACTATTATACAGTCATCAATATTATACTATACTATACTATTATACAGTCATCAATATTATACTATACTATACTATTATACAGTCATCAATATTATACTATATTATACTATTATACAGTCATCAATATTATACTATATTATACTATTATTCAGTCATCAATATTATACTATATTATACTATTATACAGTCATCAATATTATACTATATTATACTATTATACAGTCATCAATATTATACTATATTATACTATTATACAGTCATCAATATTATACTATATTATACTATTATACAGTCATCAATATTATACTATATTATACTATAATACAGTCATCAATATTATACTATATTATACTATTATACAGTCATCAATATTATACTATATTATACTATTATACAGTCATCAATATTATACTATATTATACTATTATACAGTCATCAATATTATACTATACTATACTATTATACAGTCATCAATATTATACTATATTATACTATTATACAGTCATCAATATTATACTATACTATACTATTATACAGTCATCAATATTATACTATATTATACTATTATACAGTCATCAATATTATACTATACTATACTATTATACAGTCATCAATATTATACTATATTATACTATTATACAGTCATCAATATTATACTATATTATACTATTATACAGTCATCAATATTATACTATATTATACTATTATACAGTCATCAATATTATACTATATTATACTATTATACAGTCATCAATATTATACTATATTATACTATTATACAGTCATCAATATTATACTATATTATACTATTATACAGTCATCAATATTATACTATACTATACTATTATACAGTCATCAATATTATACTATACTATACTATTATACAGTCATCAATATTATACTATATTATACTATTATACAGTCATCAATATTATACTATATTATACTATTATTCAGTCATCAATATTATACTATATTATACTATTATAAAGTCATCAATATTATACTATATTATACTACTACACCTACTGCTGCTATATTATACTATTATACAGTCATCAATATTATACTATATTATACTATTATACAGTCATCAATATTATACTATATTATACTATTATACAGTCATCAATATTATACTATACTATACTATTATACAGTCATCAATATTATACTATACTATACTATTATACAGTCATCAATATTATACTATACTATACTATTATACAGTCATCAATATTATACTATATTATACTATTATACAGTCATCAATATTATACTATACTATACTATTATACAGTCATCAATATTATACTATACTATACTATTATACAGTCATCAATATTATACTATATTATACTATTATACAGTCATTAATATTATACTATATTAAACTATTATACAGTAATCAATATTATACTATATTATACTATTATACAGTCATCAATATTATACTATATTATACAATTATACAGTCATCAATATTATACTATATTATACTATTATACAGTCATCAATATTATACTATATTATACTATTATACAGTCATCAATATTATACTATACTATACTATTATACAGTCATCAATATTATACTATATTATACTATTATACAGTCATCAATATTATACTATATTATACTATTATACAGTCATCAATATTATACTATACTATACTATTATACAGTCATCAATATTATACTATACTATACTATTATACAGTCATCAATATTATACTATACTATACTATTATTCAGTCATCAATATTATACTATACTATACTATTATACAGTCATCAATATTATACTATACTATACTATTATACAGTCATCAATATTATACTATACTATACTATTATACAGTCATCAATATTATACTATATTATACTATTATACAGTCATCAATATTATACTATACTATACTATTATACAGTCATCAATATTAAACTATATTATACTATTATTCAGTCATCAATATTATACTATATTATACTATTATAAAGTCATCAATATTATACTATATTATACTACTACACCTACTGCTGCTATATTATACTATTATACAGTCATCAATATTATACTATATTATACTATTATACAGTCATCAATATTATACTATACTATACTATTATACAGTCATCAATATTATACTATACTATACTATTATACAGTCATCAATATTATACTATATTATACTATTATACAGTCATCAATATTATACTATATTATACTATTATACAGTCATCAATATTATATTATACTATACTATTATACAGTCAACAATATTATACTATACTATACTATTATACAGTCATCAATATTATACTATACTATACTATTATACAGTCATCAATATTATACTATACTATACTATTATACAGTCATCAATATTATACTATATTATACTATTATACAGTCATCAATATTATACTATATTATACTATTATACAGTCATCAATATTATACTATATTATACTATTATACAGTCATCAATATTATACTATATTATACAATTATACAGTCATCAATATTATACTATACTATACTATTATACAGTCATCAATATTATACTATACTATACTATTATACAGTCATCAATATTATACTATATTATACTATTATACAGTCATCAATATTATACTATACTATAATATTATACAGTCATCAATATTATACTATATTATACTATTATTCAGTCATCAATATTATACTATACTATACTATTATACAGTCATCAATATTATACTATATTATACTATTATACAGTCATCAATATTATACTATATTATACTATTATACAGTCATCAATATTATACTATACTATACTATTATACAGTCATCAATATTATACTATACTATACTATTATACAGTCATCAATATTATACTATATTATACTATTATACAGTCGTCAATATTATACTATATTATACTATTATACAGTCATCAATATTATACGATATTATACTATTATACAGTCATCAATATTATACTATACTATACTATTATACAGTCATCAATATTATATTATATTATATTATACTATTATACAGTCATCAATATTATACTATATTATACTATTATACAGTCATCAATATTATACTATACTATACTATTATACAGTCATCAATATTATACTATATTATACTATTATACAGTCATCAATATTATACTATACTATACTATTATACAGTCATCAATATTATACTATACTATACTATTATACAGTCATCAATATTATACTATATTATACTATTATACAGTCATCAATATTATACTATACTATACTATTATACAGTCATCAATATTATACTATATTATACTATTATTCAGTCATCAATATTATACTATATTATACTATTATACAGTCATCAATATTATACTATATTATACTATTATACAGTCACCAATATTATACTATACTATACTATTATACAGTCATCAATATTATACTATACTATACTATACTATTATACAGTCATCAATATTATACTATATTATACTATTATACTGTCATCAATATTATACTATATTATACTATTATTCAGTCATCAATATTATACTATATTATACTATTATACAGTCATCAATATTATACTATATTATACTATTATACAGTCATCAATATTATACTATATTATACTATTATACAGTCATCAATATTATACTATATTATACTATTATACAGTCATCAATATTATACTATATTATACTATTATACAGTCATCAATATTATACTATATTATACTATTATACAGTCATCAATATTATACTATATTATACTATTATACAGTCATCAATATTATACTATACTATACTATTATACAGTCATCAATATTATACTATATTATACTATTATACAGTCATCAATATTATACTATATTATACTATTATACTGTCATCAATATTATACTATATTATACTATTATACAGTCATCAATATTATACTATATTATACTATTATACAGTCATCAATATTATACTATATTATACTATTATACAGTCATCAATATTATACTATACTATACTATTATACAGTCATCAATATTATACTATACTATACTATTATACAGTCATCAATATTATACTATATTATACTACTATACAGTCATCAATATTATACTATATTATACTATTATACAGTCATCAATATTATACTATACTATACTATTATACAGTCATCAATATTATACTATATTATACTATTATTCAGTCATCAATATTATACTATACTATACTATTATACAGTCATCAATATTATACTATACTATACTATTATACAGTCATCAATATTATACTATATTATACTATTATACAGTCATCAATATTATACTATACTATACTATTATACAGTCATCAATATTATACTATATTATACTATTATACAGTCATCAATATTATACTATATTATACTATTATACAGTCATCAATATTATACTATATTATACTATTATACAGTCATCAATATTAAACTATACTATACTATTATACAGTCATCAATATTATACTATATTATACTATTATACAGTCATCAATATTATACTATATTATACAATTATACAGTCATCAATATTATACTATACTATACTATTATACAGTCATCAATATTATACTATACTATACTATTATACAGTCATCAATATTATACTATACTATACTATTATACAGTCATCAATATTATACTATACTATACTATTATACAGTCATCAATATTATACTATATTATACTATTATACAGTCATCAATATTATACTATACTATACTATTATACAGTCATCAATATTATACTATATTATACTATTATTCAGTCATCAATATTATACTATATTATACTATTATAAAGTCATCAATATTATACTATATTATACTACTACACCTACTGCTGCTATATTATACTATTATAATAGTATAATATAGGGCGGGCAGGCAGGCAGGCACGCACGCAGGCAGGCACGCACGCAGGCAGGCACGTATGCAGGCAGGCAGGCAGGCAGGCAGGCAGGCAGGCAGGCAGGCAGGCAGGCAGGCAGGCAGACAGTCAGGCACACAGGCAGGCAGGCAGGCATGCAGTCAGGCAGGCAGGCATGCAGTCAGGCAGGCAGGCATGCAGTCAGGCAGGCAGGCAGGCAGGCAGGCAGGCAGACAGTCAGGCACACAGGCAGGCAGGCATGCAGTCAGGCAGGCAGGCATGCAGTCAGGCAGGCAGGCAGGCACGTATGCAGGCAGGCAGGCAGGCAGGCAGACAGTCAGGCACACAGGCAGGCAGGCATGCAGTCAGGCAGGCAGACATGCAGTCAGGCAGGCAGGCAGGCAGGCATGCAGTCAGGCAGGCAGGCAGGCAGGCAGGCATGCAGTCAGGCACGCAGGCACGCAGGCAGGCAGGCAGGCAGGCAGGCAGGCAGGCAGGCACGCAGGCAGGCAGGCAGGCAGGCAGGCAGGCACGCAGGCAGGCAGGCAGGCAGGCAGGCAGGCAGGCAGGCACGCATGCAGGCAGGCATTTAGTTGTGGATAAAGTACGCAATTGTCATACTTGAGTAAAAGTAAAGATACAGTGGGGGAAAAAAGTATTTAGTCAGTCACCAATTGTGCAAGTTCTCCCACTTAAAAAGATGAGAGAGGCCTGTAAATTTCATCATAGGTACACGTCAACTATGACAGACAAATTGAGAAAAAAAAATCCAGAAAATCACATTGTGTCAAAACGAACTGATGTGGATGTGGTGTAGGAGTCAGGCGCAGGACAGAGGCTTCGTCCAACAGACTTTACTAGGCAAATGTGACAAAAATACAATACACGGCCTCGAAAACAAACAGAGGCGAGCGATTACGCAAACTGTGCGTAAAATCACCAAACAAACAAACAGAGCGAAAACACGCATCTCCTAATGACAGGCAGACAATTGTCACGGATTCTGCCGAGGCTGCTCCTCCTCCTTGCTCGGGCAGGCTTCGGCGTTCGCCGTCCCCGGAGTACTAGCTACCACCGTTAGATGTTTCGATGTTCGATTGGTTTTGTCTGTCTGTTGCACCTGTGTCCGTTTGTGTCTGATTATGTGTCCTATAAGTTTCCTGCTTTGTGTTTGTTAGTTTGTGTGTTATTTTCCGCCTGTCAGTTGGTGTCGCTTGTGCTGTCCTCTGGACTTTGTGTATAGTGACGCACTATATTTGCGTTGTCGCTCGCCTCCTTGGTTGTGAGGACCTTTATTTTTGTATTTTGTTATACAGTTAGTAAAGTCTTTTTTTGACTCAGCTTATGCGTCCTGCGTCTGACTCCACAACCGCATCCACATCATCGCTGACAGAATAACACACCATTATGGAGTCAGCAGGAGCAGCGGCGGCACCCAAGTCGCTGGAGGAACGGATCAGCGATCAAGACACCATGATCCGGCAACTTGGGGCCGCCATGAACGAGGTGTCCAACACTCTGCGCCGTTTGGTCACTGGAGAGGTGCCCACACCTTCGCACACCTTACCATCACCATCGGCCAGTCCTCCTCTCCCAGCACCGGAACCCAGTGGCATTCGGCTCTCGCTACCGAGGGCATATGATGGTACCGCAGCCGGGTGTCAGGGGTTCCTCCTGCAGGTGGAACTCTACCTGGCCACCATACACCCGCCGCCCTCGGGATACGAGAGCGTCTCCGCCCTCATCTCCTGTCTATCCGGCAAGGCGTTGGAGTGGGCCAACGCCGAATGGAGGGGAATAGACGCCGCCACAATCACCTACGCGGAGTTCTCCTGCCGCTTCAGGGCAGTGTTCGACCATCCACCTGAGGGGAAGGCGGCGGGGGAGCGTCTGTTCCACCTCCGACAGGGGAAGAGGAGTGCACAGGAGTTCGCCCTGGAGTTCCGGACTTTAGCGGCGGATGCGGGGTGGAATGAGAGGGCCCTCATCGACCATTATCGGTGCAGCCTACGAGAGGACGTTCGTCGTGAGCTGGCCTGCAGGGACATTAACCTATCCTTCGACCAGTTGGTGGACATTTCCATCCGTCTCGACACCCTGCTGGCTACCCGCGGACGTCCCGAATGGGGGTCGTCCATTCCACCCTCCAGCACATCCGAGCCGATTCCCATGGAGCTCGGGGGTGCTGGCGCTAGGGAGAGGAGGAGAGTGAACCCGAGAGGGGCCGTCCCCTGCACCAACTGTGGCCGTGGAGGGCACACTGCGGCTAGGTGCTGGGGGGGGGGGTCTCCTGGGAGAGGGGACCACAGGTCACGCACTGGGGAGTCATTTCAGGTGAGTAGGCGCCCCACTTACCCAGAGCTCTCTGTTGGTCACTTGTGTATACCTGTGAGATTTCCACAGGTGGCACCTCATTCCCAGCATAAGGCGCTAGTAGATTCAGGCGCAGCTGGGAATTTTGTTGATCGTGAATTTTGATCTATGTTAGGAATTCCCCTTCGGCCGGTGGAAGTCCCCTTCCCTGTTCATGCTCTAGACAGCCGGCCGCTGGGGTCGGGGTTGATTAGAGAAGTCACAGCACCACTTAGAATGACTACGCAGGGGGGTCATGAGGAGATCATTCAGTTTTATCTGATCGACTCTCCTGCGTATCCCGTGGTGCTGGGGCTTCCCTGGTTAAGCACCCATGATCCTACCATTGCGTGGCAACAGAGGGCTCTCATGGAGTGGTCTGCCCAGTGTGTAGGGAGATGTCTAGGTGTTTCCTTAGGGGCGACCTCAGTGGAGAGTCCGAACCAAGTGCCCGCAATGCGCATTCCCCCTGAATATGAGGATTTAGCACTTGTGTTCAGCAAGACTAGGGCAACACGGCTGCCACCTCATAGACAGGGGGATTGTGCGATAGATCTCCAAACAGGAGCGGCACTTCCGCGGAGCCGTGTGTATCCCCTGTCTCAAGAGGAGACAGCGGCTATGGAGACGTACAGTGGGGAAAAAAAGTATTTAGTCAGCCACCAATTGTGCAAGTTCTCCCACTTAAAAAGATGAGAGAGGCCTGTAATTTTCAGCATAGGTACACGTCAACTATGACAGACAAAATGAGGAAAAAAATTCCAGAAAATCACATTGTAGGATTTTTAATGAATTTATTTGCAAATTATGGTGGAAAATAAGTATTTGGTCAATAACAAAAGTTTCTCAATACTTTGTTATATACCCTTTGTTGGCAATGACACAGGTCAAACGTTTTCTGTAAGTCTTCACAAGGTTTTCACACACTGTTGCTGGTATTTTGGCCCATTCCTCCATGCAGATCTCCTCTAGAGCAGTGATGTTTTGGGGCTGTCGCTGGGCAACACGGACTTTCAACTCCCTCCAAAGATTTTCTATGGGGTTGAGATCTGGAGACTCCAGGACCTTGAAATGCTTCTTACGAAGCCACTCCTTCGTTGCCCGGGCGGTGTGTTTGGGATCATTGTCATGCTGAAAGACCCAGCCACGTTTCATCTTCAATGCCCTTGCTGATGGAAGGAGGTTTTCACTCAAAATCTCATGATACATGGCCCCATTAATTATTTCCTTTACACGGATCAGTGGTCCTGGTCCCTTTGCAGAAAAACAGCCCCAAAGTATGATGTTTTCACTCCCATGCTTCACAGTAGGCATGGTGTTCTTTGGATGCAACTCAGCATTCTTTGTCCTCCAAACACGACGAGTTGAGTTTTTACCAAAAAGTTATATTTTGGTTTCATCTGACCATATGACATTCTCCCAATCCTCTTCTGGATGCACTCTAGCAAACTTCAGACGGGCCTGGACATGTACTGGCTTAAGCAGGGGGACACGTCTAGCACTGCAGGATTTGAGTCCCTGGCGGCGTAGTGTGTTACTGATGGTAGGCTTTGTTACTTTGGTCCCAGCTCTCTGCAGGTCATTCACTAGGTCCCCCCGTGTGGTTCTGGGATTTTTGCTCACCGTTCTTGTGATCATTTTGACCCCACGGGGTGAGATCTTGCATGGAGCCCCAGATCGAGGGAGATTATCAGTGGTCTTGTATGTCTTCCATTTCCTAATAATTGCTCCCACAGTTGATTTCTTCAAACCAAGCTGCTTACCTATTGCAGATTCAGTCTTCCCAGCCTGGTGCAGGTCTACAATTTTGTTTCTGGTGTCCTTTGACAGCTCTTTGGTCTTGGCCATAGTGGAGTTTGGAGTGTGACTGTTTGAGGTTGTGGACAGGTGTCTTTTATACTGATAACAAGTTCAAACAGGTGCCATTAATACAGGTAACGAGTGGAGGACAGAGGAGCCTCTTAAAGAAGAAGTTACAGGTCTGTGAGAGCCAGAAATCTTGCTTGTTTGTAGGTGACCAAATACTTATTTTCCACCATAATTTGCAAATAAATTCATTAAAAATCCTACAATGTGATTTTCTGGATTTTTTTCCCTCAATTTGTCTGTCATAGTTGACGTGTACCTATGATGAAAATTACAGGCCTCTCTCATCTTTTTAAGTGGGAGAACTTGCACAATTGGTGGCTGACTAAATACTTTTTTCCCCCACTGTACATAGCCGAGTCCTTGGCACAGGGATACATACGGTCCTCCACTTCCCCAGTTTCCTCGAGTTTCTTCTGTGTGAAGAAGAAGGACGGGGGTTTGCGCCCGTGTATTGATTACCGTAGTCTCAATCAGATCACGGTTAAGTACAGTTATCCTCTTCCTCTGATTGCGACTATGACTGAGTCATTACGCGGAGCGCGGTTCTTCACAAAGTTGGATCTCAGGAGCGTGTACAATCTGGTGCGCATTAGGGAGGGGGTTGAATGGAAAACAGCATTTAGCACCACCTCGGGTCATTACGAGTATCTCGTCATGCCATACGGTTTAATGAATGCTCCTTCAGTCTTCCAATCCTTTGTGGACGAGATTTTCCGGGACATGCATGGGCAGGGTGTGGTAGTATACATCGACGACATCCTAGTGTACTCTTCTACACGAGCCGAGCATGTAGCCCTGGTTCGCCGAGTGTTGAGGAGGCTGTTGGAGCATGACTTGTATGTCAAGGCAGAGAAATGCTTGTTTTTCCAGGAGTCCATCTCCTTTTTGGGTTATCGGTTGTCCGCGTCTGGTGTGAGGATAGAGGTTGACCGTGTGTCGGCCATGCGTAATTGGCAAACCCCAACCACTGTAAAAGAGGTGCAGCAGTTTTTGGGTTTTGCTAATTACTACTGGAGGTTTATCCGGGGCTTTGGACAGGTGGCAGCTCCCATTACGTCCTTGCTAAAGGGGGGCCCGGTGCGTTTGCAGTGGTCAGCTGAGGCGGACAGGGCATTTGTTAAACTGAAGAACCTGTTCACTTCGGCTCCGGTGCTGGCGCATCCGGACCCCGCTTTACCGTTCCAAGTTGAGGTAGACGCGTCAGAGGCCGGTATTGGGGCAGTTCTGTCGCAACGATCCGGCACGCCACCTAAACTCCGCCCCTGTGCGTTCTATTCTAAGAAGCTCAGCCCGGCGGAACGTAATTATGACGTAGGGGACAGGGAGCTGTTAGCCGTGGTTCAGGCCCTAAAGGTGTGGAGGCATTGGCTTGAGGGGGCTCAACACCCTTTCCTCATTCTGACTGACCACCGTGACCTGGAGTACATCCGGGCAGCTAGGAGATTAAACCCTCGTCAGGCTAGGTGGAACATGTTCCTGACCCGGTTTGTTTTCAAGATCACATACATCCCAGGGTCCCAGAACGGTAAGGCAGACGCCCTGTCCCGGCGGTATGACACAGAGGAGAGGTCCATTGAGCCTACTCCCATACTGCCGGAGTCTTGTCTGGTGGCTCCGGTGGTGTGGGAGGTCGATGCGGAGATCGAGCGGGCATTGCGTACCGACCCTACTCCCCCAGAGTGTCCTGTGGGGCGGACGTACGTTCCGCTCGAGGTTCGTGATCGCCTTATTTATTGGGCTCATACATCACCCTCCTCTGGACATCCAGGTATTGGCCGGACAGTGCACTGCCTTAGCGTGAAATACTGGTGGCCAACGTTAGCTAGGGATGTGAGGGTGTATGTCTCCTCCTGCTCGGTGTGCTCCCAGTGTAAGGCTCCTAGACACCTGCCCAGGGGAAAGTTACATCCCCTGCCCGTTCCACAACGACCATGGTCCCACCTCTCGGTGGATTTTGTGACCGACCTTCCCCCCTCCCAGGGGAATACCACCATTTTGGTCGTTGTGGATCGGTTTTCCAAGGCCTGTCATCTCCTCCCAATGGCGGGTCTCCCTACTGCCCTACAGACCGCTGAGGCCCTATTTACTCATGTTTTCCGGCACTATGGGGTTCCCGAGGATATAGTGTCTGACCGAGGTCCCCAGTTCACCTCCAGAGTCTGGGGGGCGTTCATGGAACGCTTGGGGGTCTCGGTGAGCCTTACCTCAGGTTACCATCCAGAGAGCAATGGGCAGGTAGAACGAGTCAACCAGGATGTGGGTAGGTTTCTGAGGTCCTATTGCCAGGGCCGGCCGGAGGAGTGGTCAAGGTATATCCCCTGGGCAGAGATGGCACAGAACTCTCTCCGCCACTCCTCCACCAATCTAACCCCTTTCCAGTGTGTGTTAGGGTATCAGCCGGTTCTGGCACCGTGGCACGAGAGCCAGATCGAGGCTCCTGCGGTGGATGAGTGGATTCGGCGCTCGGAGGAGACGTGGAACGCTGCTCATGTCCATCTGCAGCGGGCCATCCGTCGACAGAAGGCGAGCGCCGATCTCCACCGCAGTGAGGGACCGGTGTACGCACCGGGAGATCGAGTCTGGCTCTCGACTCGAAACCTGCCCCTCCGCCTGCCCTGCCGGAAGCTGGGTCGGCGGTTTGTGGGGCCTTTTAAAGTCCTGAGGAGACTGAACGAGGTGTGTTACAGGTTACAATTGCCTATTGATTATAAGAATATTAACCCCTCGTTCCATGTGTCTCTTCTCAGGCCGGTGGTAGCTGGTCCACTCCAGGAAGGTGAGATAGGAGAGACCCCTCCGCCCCCTCTGGACATCAAGGGAGCTCCGGCGTACACCGTCAGGACCATCTTGGACTCGAGACGTCGGATGGGGGGTCTCCAGTATCTCGTGGAGTGGGAGGGGTACGGCCCGGAGGAACGGTGCTGGGTGCCTAGGAGGGATATCCTAGATCCATCCCTCCTGATGGAGTTCCACCGTGGTCATCCCACGCGCCCGGCTCCGCGTCCTCCTGGTCGTCCCCGAGGCCGGGGTCGGCGCACGGCTGGAGCCGCACGTCAAGGGGGGGGGTACTGTCACGGATTCTGCCGAGGCTGCTCCACCTCCTTGCTCGGGCAGGCTTCGGCGTTCGCCGTCCCCGGAGTACTAGCTACCACCGTTAGATGTTTCGATGTTCGATTGGTTTTGTCTGTCTGTTGCACCTGTGTCCGTTTGTGTCTGATTATGTGTCCTATAAGTTTCCTGCTTTGTGTTTGTTAGTTTGTGTGTTATTTTCCGCCTGTCAGTTGGTGTCGCTTGTGCTGTCCTCTGGACTTTGTGTATAGTGACGCACTGTATTTGCGTTGTCGCTCGCCTCCTTGGTTGTGAGGACCTTTATTTTTGTATTTTGTTATACAGTTAGTAAAGTCTTTTTTTGACTCAGCTTTTGCGTCCTGCGTCTGACTCCTCAACCGCATCCACATCATCGCTGACAACAATAACACACAACACAAGACTAACCAAACGAGAAACTTATAGGAAACATAATTAACCAAACAGGAAACAGGTGTACACAATCAGACAAAACCAAACAGACATCGAAAACATCAAACGGTGATAGCTAATACTCCGGGGACGACGACCGCCGAAACCTGCCCGAACAAGGAGGAGGAGCAGCCTCGGCCGAAACCGTGACAGTACCCCCCTTGACGCGCGACTCCAGCCGTGCGCCCGACCCGGCCTCGGGACGACCAGGAGGACGCGGAGCAGGCGCGTAGGGTGTCCACGGTGGAACTCTGTCAGGAGGGATGGATCTAGGATATCCCTCCTAGGCACCCAGCACCCGTTCCTCCGGGCCATTCCCCCACTCCACGAGATATTGGAGACCCCCATCCGACGTCTCGAATCCAAGATGGACGGAACAGTGTACGCGGGAGCCCCTCGATGTCCAGTGGGGGCGGAGGAGTCTCCCTGATCTCATCGTCCTGGAGTGGACCAGCTACCACCGGCCTGAGAAGAGACACATGGAATGAGGGGTTAATATTCTTATAATCAATAGGCAGTTGTAACCTGTAACACACCTCGTTCAATCTTCTCAGGACTTTAAAAGGCCTCACAAACCGCCGACCCAGTTTCCGGCAGGGCAGGCGGAGGGGCAGGTTTCTGGTAGAGAGCCAGACTCGATCACCAGGTGCGTACACCGGCCCCTCACTGCGGTGGAGATCGGCACTCGCTTTCTGACGACGGATGGCCCGCTGCAGGTGGACGTGTGCAGCGTTCCACGTCTCCTCCGAGCGCCGCACCCACTCATCCACCGCAGGAGCCTCGATCTGGCTCTGCTGCCATGGTGCCAGAACCAGCTGGTAACCTAACACACATTGGAAAGGGGTTAGATTGGTTGAGGAGTGGCAGAGAGAGTTCTGGGCCATCTCTGCCCAGGGGACATACCTCGCCCACTCCTCTGGCCGGCCCTGGCAATACAATCTAAGAAACCTACCCACATCCTGGTTCACACGTTCCACCTGCCCATTACTCTCCGGGTGGTACCCCGAGGTCAGGCTCACCGAGACCCCCAAACGCTCCATAAACGCCCTGCAGACTCTGGAGGTAAACTGGGGACCTCGATCAGACACTATATCCTCGGGTACCCCGTAGTGCCGGAACACGTGGGTGATTAGTGCTTCGGCGGTCTGTAGGGCAGTAGGAAGACCCGGCATTGGGAGCAAACGACAGGCCTTAGAGAACCGATCCACAACGACCAGTATAGTAGTATTCCCCTGTGAAGGGGGAAGGTCTGTGACGAAATCCACCGAGAGGTGAGACCATGGTCGTTGTGGAACGGGCAGGGGTTGTAACTTACCCCTGGGCAGGTGTCTAGGCGCCTTACACTGGGCGCACACCGAACAGGAGGAGACATAAACCCTCACATCCCTTGCTAACGTTGGCCACCAGTACTTAGCGCTAAGGCAGTGCACAGTCCGGCCAATACCAGGATGTCCAGAGGAGGGTGACGTGTGAGCCCAATAAATAAGTCAGTCGATCCCGAACCTCGAGCGGAACGTACGTCTGACCCACCGGGCACTGTGGAGGACTAGGATCGGTACGCAACGCCCGCTCGATTTCAGCATCGACCTCCCACACCACCGGTGCCACCAGACAAGACTCCGGCAGTATGGGGGTGGACTCAACGGACCTCTCCTCCATGTCATACCGCCGAGACAGTGCGTCTGCCTTACCGTTCTGGGACCCAGGGATGTACGTGATCTTAAATACGAACCGGGCTAAAAACATGTTCCACTGCGCCTGGCGAGGGTTCAATCTCCTAGCTGCCCGGATGTACTCCAGGTTACGGTGGTCAGTCAAAATGAGAAAAGGGTGATGAGCCCCCTCAAGCCAATGCCTCCACACCTTTAGGGCCTGTACCACGGCTAACAGCTCCTGTCCCCTACGTCATAATTTCGCTCCGACCCGGCTGAGCTTTTTGGAGTAAAAGCACAGGGGGCGGAGTTTTGGTGGCGTGCCGGACGGTTGCGAAAGTCGGCCCCAATACCGGCCTCTGACGCGCTCAACCTCCACCTGAAATGGTAAAGCGGGATCCGGATGCGCCAGCACCGGAGCCGAGGTAAACAGGTCCTTCAGTCTCCCAAAAGCCCTGTCCGCCTCGACTGACCACTGCAAACGCACCGGACCCCCCTTCAACAGAGACGTTATGGGAGCTGCCACCTGTCCAAAACCCCGGATAAACCTCCGGTAGTAATTTGCCAACCCCAAAAACTGCTGCACCTCTTTAACAGTAGTTGGAGTTTGCCAATTACGCACGGCTGACACTCAGTCAACCTCCATCTTCACCCCTGACGCAGACAACTGATAACCCAGAAAGGAGATCGACTCCTGGAAAAACAGACATTTCTCTGCCTTGACATACAGGTCGTGCTCCAACAGCCTCCTCAACACTCGGCGCACCAGGGCTACATGCTCGGCTCGGGTAGAATAGTACACAAGAATGTCATCAATGTACACGACCACACCCTGCCCCTGCATGTCCCTGAAGATCTCATCTACGAAGGATTGGAAGACTGAAGGAGCGTTCATCAACCTGTATGGCATGACGAGATACTCGTAATGACCTGAGGTGGTACTAAATGCTGTCTTCCATTCGTCGCCCTCTCGAATGCGCACCAAGTTGTATGCGCTCCTGAGATCTAATTTTGTGAATAAACGCGCCCCGTGCAATGACTCCGTCATAGTCGCAATCAGCGGGAGTGGATAACTGTATTTCACCGTGATCTGATTGAGACTACGGTAATCAATGCATGGGGCGCAAACCTCCATCCTTCTTCTTCACAAAAAGAAGCTTCGAGGACGCAGGGGAATTGGATGGCCGCATGTATCCTTGTCTCAGAGATTCGGCTATGTAAGTCTCCATAGCTCTCTTCTCCTCTTGAGACAGAGGATACACATGGCTCCGTGGAAGCGCTGCTCCTGCCTGGAGGTCTATCGCACAATCCCCCTGCCTTGAGGAGGCAACCGCGTCGCCCTCGATTTACTGAACACGAGTGCCAAATCCTCATACTCAGGGGAATGTGCAGTGCGGGCACCTGGTTTGGACTCTCCACCGAGGTCGCCCCCACGGAAACACCTGAGACATCGCCCCACACACTGAGCAGACCACTCCTTAAGAGCCCTCTGTTGCCACGAAATAGAAGGATTATGGGTAATCAACCAGGGAAGCCCCAACACCACCGGATACGCAGGAGAGTCAATCAGATATAGCTGAATAGTTTCCTCATGACCCCCCTGCGTCCTCATCCTAAGTGGCGCCGTGACCTCCCTAATCAACCCAGGGGACGGCTGTCTAACGCATGGACTGGAAAGGGAACGTCGACAGGAAGAAGGGGAAATCCTAGTTTCAAACAAAAATGTCGATCAACAAAATTCCCAGCTGCGCCTGAATCTACTAGCGCCGTATGCTGGGAATGAGGTGCAACCTGTGGAAAATGTACAGGTAAACAGACGTGCACAACAGAGAGCTCTGGGTAAGTGGGACGCCTACTCACCTGGAATGACTCCCCAGTGCGTAACCTGTCGTCCTCTCCCCTAGGAGACCCTCCCCAGCACCTGGCCGCAGTGTGCCCTCCACGGCCACAGTTGGTGCAGGGGACAGGCCCCCTCGGGCTCCTCCTCCTCCTCTCTCTAGCGCCAGCACCTCCGAGCTCCATAGGGCTCGGCTCGGAGGTGCTGGAGGGTAGAATGGACGACCCCCACTCGGAACGTCCGCGGGCTGCCAGCAGGGTGTCAAGCCGGATGGACATGTCCACCAGCTGGTCGAAGGTGAGGTGGGCATCCCTGCAGGCCAACTCTCGACGGACGTCCTCCCGTAGACTACAACGGTAGTGGTCGATGAGGGCCCGCTCATTCCACCCTGCATCCGCCGCTAGAGTCCGGAACTCCAGGGCGAACTCCTGTGCACTCCTCCTCCCCTGTCGGAGGTGGAACAGACGCTCCCCCGCCGCCTTCCCCTCAGGTGGATGGTCGAACACTGCCCTGAAGCGGCGGGAGAACTCCGCGTAGGTGATGGTGGCGGCGTCTATTCCCCTCCATTCGGCGTTGGCCCACTCCAACGCCTTGCCGGTGAGACAGGAGATGAGGGCGGAGACGCTCTCGTATCCCGAGGGCGCCGGGTGTATGGTAGCCAGGTAGAGTTCCACCTGCAGGAGGAACCCCTGACACCCGGCTGCGGTACCATCATAAGCCCTCGGGAGCGAGAGCCGAATACCACTGGGTTCCGGTACTGGAAGAGAAGGACTGGCCGATGGTGATGGTATGGTGTGCGGAGGTGTGGGCACCTCTCCGGAGACCAAACGGCGCAGAGTGTTAGACACATCGTTCATGGCGGCCCCAAGTTGCTGGATCATGGTGTCCTGATAGCTGATCCGTTCCTCCAGCGACTTGGGTGCGACTGACTCCATAGGTGGTGTGTTATTCTGTCAAAACGAACTGATGTGGATGTGGTGTAGGAGTCAGGCGCAGGACACAGAGGCTTCGTCCAACAGACTTTACTAGTCAAATGTGACAAAAATACAATACACGGCCTCGAAAACAAACAGAGATTACGCAAACTGTGCGTAAAATCACCAAACAAACAAACAGAGCGAAAACACGCATCTCCTAATGACAGGCAGACAATAACACACAACACAAGACTAACCAAACGAGAAACTTATAGGAAACATAATTAACCAAACAGGAAACAGGTGTACACAATCAGACAAAACCAAACAGACATCGAAAACATCAAACGGTGATAGCTAATACTCCGGGGACGACGACCGCCGAAACCTGCCCGAACAAGGAGGAGGAGCAGCCTCGGCCGAAACCGTGACACATTGTAGGATTTTTTATGAATTTATTTGCAAATTATGGTGGAAAATAAGCATTTGGTCACCTACAAACAAGCAAGATTTCTGGCTCTCACAGACCTGTAACTTCTTCTTTAAGAGGCTCCTCTGTCCTCCTCTCGTTACCTGTATTAATGGCACCTGTTTGAACTTGTTATCAGTATAAAAGACACCTGTCCACAACCTCAAACAGTCACACTCCAAACTCCACTATGGCCAAGACCAAAGAGCTGACAAAGGATACCAGAAACAAAATTGTAGACCTGCACCAGGCTGGGAAGACTGAATCTGCAATAGGTAAGCAGCTTGGTTTGAAGAAATCAACTGTTGGAGCAATTATTAGGAAATGGAAGACATACAAGACCACTGATAATCTCCCTCGATCTGGGGCTCCACGCGAAGATCTCACCCGTGGGGTCAAAATGATCACAAGAACGGTGAGCAGCAAAATCCCAGAACCACACGGGGGGACCTAGTGAATGACCTACAGAGAGCTGGGACCAAAGTAACAAAGCCTACCATCAGTAACACACTACCCGCCAGGGACTCAAATCCTGCAGTGCAAGACGTGTCCCCCTGCTTAAGCCAGTACATGTCCAGGCCCGTCTGAAGTTTGCTAGAGTGCATTTGGATGATCCAGAAGAGGATTGGGAGAATGTCATATGGTCAGATGAAACCAAAATATAACTTTTTGGTAAAAACTCAACTCGTCGTGTTTGGAGGACAAAGAATGCTGATTTGCATTTTTCTGCAAAGGGACCAGGAAGACTGATCCGTGTAAAGAAAACAATGAATGGGGCCATGTATCGTGAGATTTTGAGTGAAAACCTCCTTCCATCAGCAAGGGGATTGAAGATGAAACGTGGCTGGGTCTTTCAGCATGACAATGATCCCAAACACACCGCCCGGGCAACGAAGGAATGGCTTCGTAGAAGCATTCTCAAAGGTCCTGGAGTGGCCTAGCCAGTCTCCAGATTTCAACCCCATAGAAAATCTTTGGAGGGAGTTGAAAGTCCGTGTTGCCCAGCGACAGCCCCAAAACAATACTGCTCTAGAGGAGATCTGCATGGAGGAATGGGCCAAAATACCAGCAACAGTGTGTGAAAACCTTGTGAAGACTTACAGAAAACGTTTGACCTGTGTCATTGCCAACAAAGGGTATATAACAAACTATTGAGAAACTGTTGTTATTGACCAAATACTTATTTTCCACCATCATTTGCAAATAAATTCATAAAAAATCATACAATGTGATTTTCTGGATTTGTCTTTCTCATTTTGTCTGTCATAGTTGACGTGCACCTATGATGAAAATCACAGGCCTCTCTCATCTTTTTAAGTGGGAGAACTTGCACAATTGGTGGCTGACTAAATACTTTTTTCCCCACTGTACCTTAATAGAAAATGACTCAAGTAAAAGTATTTGGTTTTAAATATACTTAAGTATACATTTTACATTTACATTTTAGTCATTTAGCAGACGCTCTTATCCAGAGCGACTTACAGGAGCAATTAGGGTTAAGTGCCTTGCTCAAGGGCACATCGACAGATTTTTCACCTAGTCGGCTCGGGGATTAGAACCAGCGACCTTTCGGTTACTGGCACTACGCTCTTAACCACTAAGCTACCTGCCGCTCCTATAGTATCAAAAGTACATGCAATTGCTAAAATATCCTTAAAAGTAAATGTATAAATTATTTCAAAATCCTTATATTAAGCAAACCAGATGGTACAATTAAAGTTTTTATTTATGGATAGCCAGGGGCACACTCCAACTCTTAGATATCATTTACAAATGAAGCAGTTGTGTTTAGTGAGTCCGCCAGATCATTTACATTTTAGTAATTTAGCAGACGCTCTTATCCAGAGTGACTTACAGTTAGTGAGTGCATACATTTTTTGTAAAAAAAGAAATAATACTGGCCCCCCGTGGGAAACAAACCCACAACCCTGGCGTTGCAAACGCCATGCTCTACCAACTGAGCTACACGGGATGACCAGGAATGTTCTCTTGATAACTGCGTGAATTGGACCATTTTCCTGTCCTGCTAAGCATTCAAAATGTAAAGACTACTTTTGGACGTCAGGGAAAATGTATGTCGTAAAAAGTACATTATTTCACTTCCTGTCGTCACTTCCTGTTGAACGCGGAATGAGGGAGAGCTCGGTTTGTTGTTTTGGAAGTTTGTTGTTTTGCTATCTGTCCAGTGATCCTGCTGACCAAGGCCGGGTCTGAGGAGCTGTTGGGCGTAGCAGCTAGCCTTGCTGATAGCTAGTGTTACAGGAGGGGGTCGCAGTTCCGGAGCGACCCACTAGGTGTCATCCTCCAACAACCTTAGGCACCTCCTCACTCACAGTCGGGACTAATCATCATCCTATTGGTGTTACCTGGGTCTATCTGTTCACCTGTGTATTTATGCCCTCATTTCCCTGTGTTCCCTTGCTCAGTTTTCTCTGGTGGTTTCTCTATGTCCTGCAGTACTACTCATTGTCTGATCGGAGACCTATGTACAGGTACTTGAGAAGTGTTCTCCCTGTTTCGTTATTTGTTTATTTTGTAGGTAGTATTTCTTATTTTGGCTGTCAGCCGGTTTTTGGAGACTTATTTGCTCCACCTTTCTTTAACGTGATAAGTCCGTTATTTAGTATTTTGGCTTCAGGACCACCAGTAAAGATCCTTGTTTCACCATCTCTGCCTACTGTCTACTGTATGTCCTGCACCGCACCTGGGTCATACCTCACACCAACCCTTACAAGCTAGTTTCCTATCAAGCAAGCAGAGTTTTCTTGAGGGCTTGAATGCAGCCTGTGACGCTGTTAGCTATTGTGGCTGGGACCGTGGATTGTCCCAGACTTGTGGCTGTCTAGATCCCTGCTGTTTGTGAAGTGGTTAGCCATTGTGGCTGGGACCGTGGATTGTCCCAGACTTGTGGCTGTCTAGACCCCTGCTGTTTGTGAAGTGGTTAGCCATTGTGGCTGGGACCGTGGATTGTCCCAGACTTGTGGCTGTCTAGACCCCTGCTGTTTGTGAAGTGGTTAGCCATTGTGGCTGGGACCGTGGATTGTCCCAGACTTGTGGCTGTCTAGACCCCTGCTGTTTGTGAAGTGGTTAGCCATTGTGGCTGGGACCGTGGATTGTCCCAGACTTGTGGCTGTCTAGACCCCTGCTGTTTGTGAAGTGGTTAGCCATTGTGGCTGGGACCGTGGATTGTCCCAGACTTGTGGCTGTCTAGACCCCTGCTGTTTGTAGAAGTGGTTAGCCATTGTGGCTGGGACCGTGGATTGTCCCAGACTTGTGGCTGTCTAGACCCCTGCTGTTTGTGAAGTGGTTAGCCATTGTGGCTGGGACCGTGGATTGTCCCAGACTTGTGGCTGTCTAGACCCCTGCTGTTTGTGAAGTGGTTAGCCATTGTGGCTGGGACCGTGGATTGTCCCAGGCTTGTGGCTGTCTAGACCCCTGCTGTTTGTGAAGTGGTTAGCCATTGTGGCTGGGACCGTGGATTGTCCCAGACTTGTGGCTGTCTAGACCGCTGCTGTTTGTTGTTGTTGTTGTTTCTAATCTTCCCTGTGACCTACCCTGGAATTCTGGAACTATGAGGAGTAACAGCGTAACCTACGTTGTTACCATGACAAAGACCAGTGGTGTCTATCACAGGTGAAGGATCTTCTGAATGAACAAAAATAAATCTACAAGCAGTTGTTACAACAAGAAAATAGCTTCAAGTGTTTTATTCAAATACTGGTGGAGTCAACTAATAAAATAATGGGCGACCTGACCAGAGAGGTCCAGGACCTGAAGAACAGTTTGCAGTTCTCCCAGGGTCAGCTCGATGAGTTCAAACAGGAGATCAAGCAGTCTGCTCAAGAGGAAGCTTCTCACTGTAACCAGTGCCTGTAATCTGGTTCAGGTTATTAATCAACCTACCAGGGTGTTTCAAACACCACAGGAACAAGATTATTTTTATTTATTTTATATTTCACCTTTCTTTAACCAGGTAAGCCAGTTGAGAACAAGTTATCATTTATAACTGCGACCTGGCCAAGATAAAGCAAAGCAGTGCGATTAAAAACAACAACACAGAGTTACACATGGAATAAACAAAAACAAAACGTACAGTCAATAACACAATAGAAAATCTATATACAGTGTGTGCAAATGTAGCAAGTTATGGAGGTAAGGCAATAAATAGGCCATAGTGCATAATAATTACAATTTAGTATTAACACTGGAATGATAGATGTGCAAGAGATGATGTGCAAATAGAGATACTGGGGTGCAAATTAGCAAAATAAATAACAATATGGGGATGAGGTATTTGGGTGGGCTAATTTCAGATGGGCTGTGTACAGGTGCAGTGATCGGTAAGGTGCTCTGACAACTGATGCTTAAATTTAGGGATGGAGATACGTTTCCAGCTTCAGAGATTTTTGCAGTTCGTTCCAGTCATTGGCAGCAGAGAACTGTAAGGAATGGCGGCCAAAGGAGGTGTTGGCTTTGGGGATGACTAGTGAGATATACAGTGAGGGAAAAAAGTATTTGATCCCCTGCTGATTTTGTACGTTTTCCCACTGACAAAGAAATGATCAGTCTATGATATTAATGGTAGGTTTATTTGAACAGTGAGAGACACCAAAAAAAATTCTGAAAGAATCCAGAAAAACACATTTCAAAAATGTTATAAATTGATTTGCATTTTAATGAGGGAAATAAGTATTTGACCTCCTCTCAATCAGAAAGATTTCTGGCTCCCAGGTGTCTTTTATACACTCTTAAAGGGAGTGCTCCTAATCTCAGCTTGTTACCTGTATAAAAGACACCTGTCCACAGAAGCAATTAATCAATCAGATTCCAAACTCTCCACCAAGGCCAAGACCAAAGAGCTCTCCAAGGATGTCAGGGACAAGATTGTAGACCTACACAAGGCTGGAATGGGCTACAAGACCATCGCCAAGCAGCTTGGTGAGAAGGTGACAACAGTTGGTGCGATTATTTGCAAATGGAAGAAACACAAAATAACTGTCAATCTCCCTCGGCCTGGGGCTCCATGCAAGATCTCACCTCGTGGAGTTGCAATGATCATGAGAATGGTGAGGAATCAGCCCAGAACTACACGGGAGGTTCTTGTCAATGATCTCAAGGCAGCTGGAACCATAGTCACCAAGAAAACAATTGGTAACACACTACGCCATGAAGGACTGAAATCCTGCAGCGCCCGCATGGTCCCCCTGCTCAAGAAAGAATATATACAGTGGGGAGAACAAGTATTTGATACACTGCCGATTTTGCAGGTTTTCCTACTTACAAAGCATGTAGAGGTCTGCAATTTTAATCATAGATACACTTCAACTGTGAGAGACGGAATCTAAAACAAAAATCCAGAAAATTACATTGTATGATTTTAAAGTAATTAATTTGCAATTTATTGCATGACATAAGTATTTGATCACCTACCAACCAGTAAGAATTCCGGCTCTCACAGACCTGCTAGTTTTTCTTTAAGAAGCCCTCCTGTTCTCCACTCATTACCTGTATTAACTGCACCTGTTTGAACTCGTTACCTGTATAAAAGACACCTGTCCACACACTCAATCAAACAGACTCCAACCTCCACAATGGCCAAGACCAGAGAGCTGTGTAAGGACATCAGGGATAAAATTGTAGACCTGCACAAGGCTGCGATGGGCTACAGGACAATAGGCAAGCAGCTTGGTGAGAAGGCAACAACTGTTGGCGCAATTATTAGAAAATGGAAGAAGTTCAAGATGACGGTCAATCACCCTCGGTCTGGGGCTCCATGCAAGATCTCACCTCGTTGGGCATCAATGATCATGAGGAAGGTGAGGGATCAGCCCAGAACTACACGGCAGGACCTGGTCAATGACCTGAAGAGAGCTGGGACCACAGTCTCAAAGAAAACCATTAGTAACACACAACGCCGTCATGGATTAAAATCCTGCAGCGCATGCAAGGTCCCCCTGCTCAAGCCAGCGCATGTCCAGGCCCGTCTGAAGTTTGCCAATGACCATCTGGATGATCCAGAGGAGGAATGGGAGAAGGTCATGTGGTCTGATGAGACAAAAATAGAGATTTTTGGTCTAAACTCCACTCGCCGTGTTTGGAGGAAGAAGAAGGATGAGTACAACCCCAAGAACACCATCCCAACCGTGAAGCATGGAGGTGGAAACATCATTCTTTGGGGATGCTTTTCTGCAAAGGGGACAGGACGACTGCACCGTATTGAGGGGAGGAAATATGGGGCCATGTATCGCGAGATCTTGGCCAACAACCTCCTTCCCCCAGTAAGAGCATTGAAGATGGGTCGTGGCTGGGTCTTCCAGCATGACAATGACCCGAAACACACAGCCAGGGCAACTAAGGAGTGGCTCCGTAAGAAGCATCTCAAGGTCCTGGAGTGGCCTAGCCAGTCTCCAGACCTGAACCCAATAGAAAGTCTTTGGAGGAGCTGAAAGTCCGTATTGCCCAGCGACAGCCCCGAAACCTGAAGCATCTGGAGAAGGTCTTGTATGGAGGAGAGGGCCAAAATCCCTGCTGCAGTGTGTGCAAACCTGGTCAAGACCTACAGGAAACGTATGATCTCTGTAATTGCAAACAAAGGTTTCTGTACCAAATATTAAGTTCTGCTTTTCTGATGTATCAAATACTTATGTCATGCAATAAAATGCAAATTATTATTTCAATATCATACAATGTGATTTTCTGGATTTTTGTTTTAGATTCCGTCTCTCACAGTTGAAGTGTACCTATGATAAAAATTACAGGCCTCTACATGCTTTGTAAGTAGGAAAACCTGCAAAATCGGCAGTGTATCAAATACTTGTTCTCCCCACTGTACATGCCCGTCTGAAGTTTGCCAATGAACATCTGAATGATTCAGAGGAGAACTGGGTGAAAGTCTTGTGGTCAGATGAGACCAAAATGGAGCTCTTTTTTTTTTCTTTTTTTTCTTTTTCTGGGGGGAATGGATCAGCTTAATATACAGACCCCCCTCAGCCCCCAGCTGTGCCCTGGACACCATATGTGAATTGATTGCCCCCCATTTATCCTCAGAGTTTGTACTGCTTGGTGACCTAAATTGGGATATGCTTAATACCCCAGCCATCCTACAATCCAAGCTAGATGCCCTCAACCTCACGCAAATTATCAACGAACCTACCAGGTACAACCCTAAATCCGTAAACATGGGTACCCTCATAGATATCATCCTGACTAACATACCCTCTAAATACACCTCAGCTGTCTTCAACCAGAATCTCAGCGATCACTGCCTTATTGCCTGCGTCCGTAACGGGTCCGCGGTCAAACGACCACCCCTCATCACTGTCAAACGCTCCCTAAAACACTTTAGCGAGGAGGCCTTCCTAATTGACCTGGCCCAGGTATCCTGGATGGATATAGATCTCATTCCGTCAGTAGAGGATGCCTGGTTGTTCTTTAAAAGTAATTTCCTCTCAATCTTAAATAAACATGCCCCATTCAAAAAATACAGAACTAAGAACCGATATAGCCCCTGGTTCTCCTCAGACTTGACTGCCCTTGACCAGCACAAAAACATCCTGTGGCGTACAGCATTAGCATCAAATAGCCCCGCGATATGCAACTTTTCAGGGAAGTTAGGAACCAATATACACAAGAAGTCAGGAAAGCAAAGGCTAACTTTTTTCAAACAGAAATTTGCATCCTGTTGCACTAACTCCAAAAAAGTTTTGGGACACTGTAAAGTCCATGGAGAATAAGAGCACTTCCTCCCAGCTGCCCACTGCACTGAGGCTAGGAAACACTATCACCACCGATAAATCTACAATAATCGAGAATTTCAACAAGCATTTTGCTACAGCTGGCCATGCTTTCCATCTGGCTACCACTAACCCGGCCACCAACTCTGCACCCTCTGCTGCAACTTGCCCATGCCCCCGCTTCTCCCTTCACACAAATTCAGACAGCTGATGTTTTGAAAGCGCTGCAAAATCTGGACCCCTACAAATCAGCTGGGCTAGACAATCTGGACCCTTTCTTTCTAAAACTAGCCGCAAATTGTCGCTACCCCTATTACTAGTCTGTTCAACCTCTCTCTTTCATAACGTCTGAGATCCCCAGAGATTGGAAAGCTGCCGCGGTCATCCCCTCTTCAAAGGGGGTGACACTCTAGATCCAAACTGCTACAGACCTATATCCATCCTGCCCTGCCTTTGAAAGTATTCGAAAGCCAAGTTAACAAACAGATCATTGACCATTTCGAATACCACCGTACCTTCTCCGCTATGCAATCCGGTTTCCGAGCTGGTCACGGGTGCACTTCAGCCACGCTCAAGGTCCTAAACGATATTATAACCGCGATTGATAATAGACAGTACTGTGCAGCCGTCTTTCATCGACCTGGCCAAGGCTTTCGACTCTGTCAACCACCGCATTCTTATTGGCAGACTAAATAGCCTTGGTTTCTCAAAAGACTGCCTCGCCTGGTTCACCAACTACTTCTCAGATAGAGTTCAGTGTGTCAAATCGGAGGGCCTGTTGTCTGGACCTATGGCAGTCTCTATGGGGGTGCCACAGGGTTCAATTCTTGGGCTGACACTTTTCTCCGTGTATATCAATGATGTCGCTCTTGCTGCTGGTGACTCTCAGATCCACCTCTACGCAGACGACACCATTTTGTATACATCTGGCCCTTCATTGGACACTGTGTTAACAAACCTCCAAATGAGCTTCAATGCCATACAACAATCCTTCAGTAGCCTCCAACTGCTCTTAAACACTAGTAAAACTAAATGCATGCTTTTCAATCGAACGCTGCTGGCACCCGCCCACCCGACTAGAATCACCACTCTCGACGGGTCTGACCTAGAGTATGTGGACAACTACAAATACCTAGGTGTCTGGTTAGACTGTAAACTCAACTTCCAGACTCACATAAAGAATCTCCAATCCAAAGTTAAATCTAGAATCGGCTTCCTATTTCGCAATAAAGCCTCCTTCACTCATGCTGCCAAACATGCCCTCGTAAAACTGACTATCCTACCGATCCTTGACTTCGCGATGTAATTTACAAAATAGCCTCCAACACTCTACTCAGCAAATTGGATGTAGTCTATCACAGTGCCATCCGTTTTGTCTCCAAAGCCCCATACACTACCCACCACTGTGACCTGTACGCTCTTGTTGGCTGGTCCTCACTACATGTTCGTCGTCAAACCCACTGGCTCCAGGCCATCTATAAATCACTGCTAGGCAAATCCCCGCCTTATCTTAGCTCATTGGTCACCATAGCAGCACCCACCCGTAGTCTGCGCTCCAGCAGGTATATCTCACTGGTCATTCCCAAAGCCAACACCTCCTTTGGCCGCCATTCCTTCCAGTTCTCTGCTGCCAATGACTGGAACGAATTGCAAAAATCTCTGAAGCTGGAGACTCTTATCTCCCTCAATAACTTTAAGCATCAGTTGTCAGAGCACCTTACCGATCACTGCACCTGTACACAGCCCATCTGAAATTAGCCCACCCAACTACCTCATCCCTATATTGTTATTTATTTTGCTCTTTTGCACCCCAGTATCTCTATTTGCACATAATCTCTTGCACATCTAGCATTCCAGTGTTAATACTATTGTAATTATTCTGCACTATAGCCTATTTATTGCCTTACCTCCATAACTTGCTACATTTGCACACACTGTATATATATTTTCTGTTGTATTTCTGACTTTATGTTTTTTACCCCATATGTAACTCTGTGTTGTTTTTATTGCACTACTTTGCTTTATCTTGGCCAGGTCGCAGTTGTAAATGAGAACCTGTTCTCAACTGGCTTACCTGGTTAAATAAAGGTGAAATAAAATAAATAAATAAATATTGCAGATAGATTGTATCTTCTATCAATGTAATTGTCTGCATCACTTCCAATCCCCCATGTCCTCCACGCAAGATCTCACCCCGTGGGGTCAAAATGATCACAAGAACGGTGAGCAAAAATCCCAGAACCACACGGGGGGACCTAGTGAATGACCTGCAGAGAGCTGGGACCAAAGTAACAAAGCCTACCATCAGTAACACACTACGCCGCCAGGGACTCAAATCCTGCAGTGCCAGATGTGTCCCCCCTGCTTAAGCCAGTACATGTCCAGGCCCGTCTGAAGTTTGCTAGAGTGCATTTGGATGAGTCCAGAAGAGGATTGGGAGAATGTCATATGGTCAGATGAAACCAAAATAGAACTTTTTGGTAAAAACTCAACTTGTCGTGTTTGGAGGACAAAGAATGCTGAGTTGCATCCAAAGAACACCATACCTACTGTAAAGCATGGGGGTGGAAACATCATGCTTTGGGGCTGTTTTTTCTGCAAAGGGACCAGGACGACTGATCCGTGTAAAGGAAAGAATGAATGGGGCCATGTATCGTGAGATTTTGAGTGAAAACCTCCTTCCATCAGCAAGGGCATTGAAGATGAAACGTGGCTGGGTCTTTCAGCATGACAATGATCCCAAACACACCTCCCGGGCAATGAAGGAGTGGCTTCGTAAGAAGCATTTCAAAGGTCCTGGAGTGGCCTAGCCAGTCTCCAGATCTCAACCCCATAGAAAATCTTTGGAGGGGAGTTGAAAGTCCGTGTTGCCCAGCGACAGCCCCAAAACATCACTGCTCTAGAGGAGATCTGCATGGAGGAATGGGCCAAAATACCAGCAACAGTGTGTGAAAACCTTGTGAAGACTTACAGAAAACGTTTGACCTGTGTCATTGCCAACAAAGGGTATATAACAAAGTATTGAGAAACTTTTGTTATTGACCAAATACTTATTTTCCACCATAATTTGCAAATAAATTCATTAAAATCCTACAATGTGATTTTCTAGATTTTTTTTCCTCATTTTGTCTGTCATAGTTGACGTGTACCTATGATGAAAATTACAGGCCTCTCTCATCTTTTTTAAGTGGGAGAACTTGCACAATTGGTGGCTGACTAAATACTTTCCCCCACTATATATATATATATATATATATATATATATATATATATATATATATACTCCCCTTTATTACTTTTCAACCCCACCATCCTTTCCCTACTTGGAGTAAATTAGTGAACAACAATGCCCAGGCCTCTACTTCCGGTCTATACTTACTATCTACACCTTATGGACAGAGTTAATTTTACAATAATTCTATTATATATATATATATATATTTTTGTTTGTATTTTTTTATTTATTTTTTGCTCCTTAACTTCTTCTACTCTCAACCTCTCCGATCATTTTCATGATGTCCATCCGGTTTGCTTCTATATGCCATATCTTTCTAACTGTGCTCTTTCCCAAAAGCTCCCAACATACAACCTATATACTTATTATGGACACAGTATGCTTACATTATTAGCTATCTTTGTTATTATTTGTTGTATTTGTTATTAGTCCCATCCTTCAACTCTATTCAATACCTCCCATCTATCTCTTAACACCATCCATATAGGATTTCTATTTGCCATATATATTTCAACCGTACTGTGATGTTTTACAAAAGTTCTGAACCTTTCTATTCTCATTGCTTCTACAGATTGTGAATAAAAAAATTTTTTTTTTGCTAAAAGTATTATTATATTATTGATTGATTGACTATGACTTTTCAGATCACCCAGTAATGCTATCTGCAAGGTTAGTTCCAGGTAAATATTGCAATCCTTTAGCCATTCCTGGACCTGTGTCCAAAAACAAGCTACAAATGGACAGAACCAAAACAAATGATCTAATGATTCTGTCTCTTCACAGCAAAATCTGCAGAGCTGGGAAGATTGTATCCCCCATATAAATAACATTCTATTGGTAGCAAGAATTTTATATATTAATTTAAATTGAAAGATTCTAATTTTTGAATCCGGTGTCGTTTTGCGTGTCAGTTCATAAACACTATGCCATGGGAGCGGGACGTCAAAGATCTCTTCCCAACTATTTTGCAATCTATATGGGACGGCTGTCAATCCTTTGGTCCTTAAGTGAAACTGATATACTTTTTTATTTATCACAGTTTTCCTTAACCATTTATGTTCTTTAATGCAAGGCTGACAGACAAGTTCCTTACTTTCTCCCCCTTCCACTTTCCTCTTCCACTTTTGCGGTAAGGCTGCAATTATTTGGTTGTAATTTTGGGTAGAGCAGACATTTCCATATGTTTATGTTAGCTGCATGTGCGACATAACTCCACCAGTCCTACCGATGATATCATTTACGAAGATTATACCTTTTTTAAACATTCTGTCAAAAAATAAAGGTTTTTTATCAATTAGTATATTTGAATTTAACCACAATATTTGTTGCATTACTTGTTCTGTCGTTTCTGGAGGATTAAATTGAAATTGCAACCAACTTTCTATGGCTTGTTTTAGAAATAGTGACATTTGGGAGATTGTTTCCTTTTCAAATAACTGAAAGTGAGAGGTAATCTGAATAAAGGGAAAAAGGCCTTTCTTGAACATTGGGTGAGACAATCTTACTAATTTGCTTGAGAACCAGTTCGGATTTAAGTATAACTTTTGTATGACTGAAGCTTTTAGTGATAGGTCTAATGCTTTAATATTTAATAATTTCTGTCCTCCGAATTCATATTAACTATATAAATATGCCCTTTTAATTTTGTCTGGCTTGCCGTTCCAAATAAAATGGAATATTTTTTTCTCATATAATTTAAAAAACTGTTCGCTAGGCGTAGGCAAGACCATAAGCAAATAGGTAAACTGGGATAATGCTAAAGAGTTAATCAGGGTGATTTTTCCACAAATTGACAGGTATTTTCCTTTCCATGGTAGTAAGATCTTATCTATTTTTGCTAACTTTCTATTAAAATGTATTGAAGTGAGATCATTTATTTCCTTTGGGATATGTATTCCGAGTATATCCACATCACCATCAGACCATTTTATTGGTAAACTACATGATAATGTAAAATTTTTATTTTTTTGTGATCCAATACGTAATATAGTACATTTGTCATAATTTGGTTGTAATCCAGAGAGGTTAGAAAATTTATCTAGATCCTCTATGAGGCTGTGGAGGGATTCTAGTTGTGCATTTAAAAGAAAACATGAATCATCAGCGTACAATGACACCTTTGTTTTTAAGCCCTGTATTTCTAATCCTCTGATATTATTATTGGATCTGATTTTAATAGCTAACATCTCGATGGCCACAATAAATAGATATGCCGATAGTGGACAACCTTGTTTCACTCCTCTTGACAGTTTAAAACTTTCTGAGAAATAGCCATTATTTACTATTTTACACCTAGGGTTACTATACATGATTTTGACCCATTTTATAAGAGATTCTCCAAAATTGAAATGCTCCAGGCATTTATATATAAACATCAGTCGAACTTTATCAAATGCCTTTTCGAAGTCTGCTATGAATAGCAGGCCTGGTTTCCCATATTTTCCATAGTGTTCTATTGTTTCCAATACTTGCCTTATATTATCTCCAATGTATCTTCCATGTAAAAAACCTGTCTGATTAGAATGAATAATATCCAACAATGCCTTTTTAATTATATGCGCTATACATTTTGCTAGGATTTTTGCATCACAACACTGAAGTGTAAGGGGCCTCCAATTTTGTAAATGGACTGGATCTTTATATTTTCCACTTGTATCCTGTTTCAGTAATAATGAGATCTTCTTCTTGAGTTTCAGATAATCTACCATTTACATAGGAGTGGTTAAAACATGCTAATAACGGTCCTCTTAGTATATCAAAAAAGGTTTGGTATACCTATATGGAGCTCTTTGGCATCAACTCAACTCGCCGTGTTTGGAGGAGGAGGAATGCTGCCTATGACCCCAAGAACACCATCCCCACCGTCAAACATGGAGGTGGAAACATTATGCATTGGGGGTGTTTTTCTGCTAAGGGGACAGGACAACTTCACCGCATCAAAGGGACGATGGACGGGGCCATGTACCGTCAAATCTTGGGTGAGAACCTCCTTCCCTCAGCCAGGGCATTGAAAATGGGTCGTGGATGGGTATTCCAGCATGACAATGACCCAAAACACACAGCCAAGGCAACAAAGGAGTGGACCAAGAAGAAGCACATTAAGGTCCTGGAGTGGCCTAGCCAGTCTCCAGACCTTAATCCCATAGAAAATCTGTGGAGGGAGCTGAAGGTTCGAGTTGCCAAACGTCAGCCTCGAAACCTTAATGACTTGGAGAAGATCTGCAAAGAGAGTGGGACAAAATCCCTCCTTAGATGTGTGTGCAAACCTGGTGGCCAACTACAAGAAACGTCTGACCTCTGTGATTGCCAACAAGGGTTTTGCCACCAAGTACTAAGTCATGTTTTGCAGAGGGGTCAAATACTTATTTCCCTCATTAAAAGGCAAATCAATTTATAACATTTTTGACATTTGTTTTTCTGGATTTTTTAGTTGTTATTCTGTCTCTCACTGTTAAAATAAACCTACCATTAAAATTATAGACTGATCATGTCTTTTTCAGTGGGCAAACGTACAAAATCAGCAGGGGATCAAATACTTTTTTCCCTCACTGTACCCCAGCTCCATTCCTATCCCACAGTCCTATACCCCAGCCCCAGTCCTATAACCCAGCCCTATACCCAGCCCCAGCCCTATACCCAGCCCCAGCCCTATACCCCAGCCCCAGTCCTATACCCCAGCCCCAGTCCTATAACCCAGTCCTATACCCCAGTCCTAGACCCAGCCCCAGTCCTATACCCAGCCCCAGTCCTATACCCCAGTCCTAGACCCAGCCCCAGTCCCATACCCAGCCCCAGTCCTATACCCCAGTCCTATACCCCAGTCCTAGACCCAGCCCCAGTCCTATACCCCAGTCCTATACCCCAGTCCTAGACCCAGCCCCAGTCCTATACCCCAGTCCTAGACCCAGCTCCAGTCCTATACCCAGCCCCAGTCATATACCCAGCCCCAGTCCTATACCCAGCCCCAGTCCTATACCCCAGTCCTATACCCCAGTCCTATACCCCAAACCCAGCCCTATACCCCAGCTCCAGTCCTATACCCAGCCCCAGTCATATACCCAGCCCCAGTCCTATACCCAGCCCCAGTCCTATACCCCAGTCCTATACCCCAGTCCTATACCCCAGCCCCAGCCCTATACCCCAGCCCCAGCCCTATACCCCAGCCCCAGTCCTAGACCCAGCCCCAGTCCTATACCCCAGTCCTAGACCCAGCTCCAGTCCTATACCCAGCCCCAGTCATATACCCCAGTCCTAGACCCAGCCCCAGTCCTATACCCCAGTCCTATAACCCAGCCCTATACCCAGCCCCAGCCCTATACCCAGCCCCAGCCCTATACCCCAGCCCCAGTCCTATACCCCAGCCCCAGTCCTATAACCCAGTCCTATACCCCAGTCCTAGACCCAGCCCCAGTCCTATACCCAGCCCCAGTCCTATACCCCAGTCCTAGACCCAGCCCCAGTCCCATACCCAGCCCCAGTCCTATACCCCAGTCCTATACCCCAGTCCTAGACCCAGCCCTATACCCCAGTCCTATACCCCAGTCCTAGACCCAGCCCCAGTCCTATACCCCAGTCCTAGACCCAGCTCCAGTCCTATACCCAGCCCCAGTCATATACCCAGCCCCAGTCCTATACCCAGCCCCAGTCCTATACCCCAGTCCTATACCCCAGTCCTATACCCCAGCCCCAGCCCTATACCCCAGCTCCAGTCCTATACCCAGCCCCAGTCATATACCCAGCCCCAGTCCTATACCCAGCCCCAGTCCTATACCCCAGTCCTATACCCCAGTCCTATACCCCAGCCCCAGCCCCTATACCCCAGCCCCAGCCCTATACCCCAGCCCCAGTCCTAGACCCAGCCCCAGTCCTATACCCCAGTCCTAGACCCAGCTCCAGTCCTATACCCAGCCCCAGTCATATACCCCAGTCCTAGACCCAGCCCCAGTCCTATACCCCAGTCCTATACCCCAGTCCTAGACCCAGCCCCAGTCCTATACCCCAGTCCTATACCCCAGTCCTAGACCCAGCCCCAGTCCTATACCCCAGTCCTAAACCCCAGTCCTAGACCCCAGTCCTATACCCCAGTCCTAGACCCAGCCCCAGTCCTAGACCCAGCCCCAGTCCTATACCCCAGTCCTATACCCCAGTCCTATACCCCAGTCCTATACCCCAGTCCTAGACCCAGCCCCAGTCCTATACCCCAGTCCTATACCCCAGTCCTAGACCCAGCCCCAGTCCTATACCCCAGTCCTATACCCCAGTCCTAGACCCAGCCCCAGTCCTATACCCCCAGTCCTAGACCCAGCCCCAGTCCTATACCCCAGTCCTAGACCCAGCTCCAGTCCTATACCCCAGTCCTATACCCCAGTCCTAGACCCAGCCCCAGTCCTATACCCCAGTCCTAGACCCAGCCCCAGTCCTATACCCCAGTCCTAGACCCAGCTCCAGTCCTATACCCAGCCCCAGTCATATACCCAGCCCCAGTCCTATACCCCAGTCCTATACCCCAGTCCTAGACCCAGCCCCAGTCCTATACCCCAGTCCTATACCCCAGTCCTAGACCCAGCCCCAGTCCTATACCCCAGTCCTAGACCCAGCCCCAGTCCTATACCCCAGTCCTAGACCCAGCTCCAGTCCTATACCCCAGTCCTAGACCCAGCTCCAGTCCTATACCCAGCCCCAGTCATATACCCAGCCCCAGTCCTATACCCCAGTCCTATACCCCAGTCCTAGACCCAGCCCCAGTCCCATACCCAGCCCCAGTCCTATACCCCAGTCCTATACCCCAGTCCTAGACCCAGCCCCAGTCCTATACCCCAGTCCTAGACCCAGCTCCAGTCCTATACCCAGCCCCAGTCATATACCCAGCCCCCAGTCCTATACCCAGCCCCAGTCCTATACCCCAGTCCTATACCCCAGTCCTATACCCCAGCCCCAGTCATATACCCAGCCCCAGTCCTATACCCAGCCCCAGTCCTATACCCCAGTCCTATACCCCAGTCCTAGACCCAGCCCCAGTCCTATACCCCAGTCCTAGACCCAGCTCCAGTCCTATACCCAGCCCCAGTCATATACCCAGCCCCAGTCCTATACCCCAGTCCTATACCCCAGTCCTAGACCCAGCCCCAGTCCCATACCCAGCTCCAGTCCTATACCCAGCCCCAGTCCCATACCCAGCCCCAGTCCTATACCCCAGTCCTATACCTCAGTCCTAGACCCAGCCCCAGTCCTATACCCCAGTCCTAGACCCAGCTCCAGTCCTATACCCAGCCCCAGTCATATACCCAGCCCCAGTCCTATACCCAGCCCCAGTCCTATACCCCAGTCCTATACCCCAGTCCTATACCCCAGCCCCAGCCCCTATACCCCAGCCCCAGCCCTATACCCCAGCCCCAGTCCTATACCCAGCCCCAGTCCTATACCCCAGTCCTATACCCCAGTCCTAGACCCAGCCCCAGTCATATACCCCAGTCCTATACCCCAGTCCTAGACCCAGCCCCAGTCCTATACCCCAGTCCTATACCCCAGTCCTAGACCCCAGTCCTATACCCCAGTCCTAGACCCAGCTCCAGTCCTATACCCAGCCCCAGTCCTATACACAGCCCCAGTCCTATACCCCAGTCCTAGACCCAGCTCCAGTCCTATACCCAGCCCCAGTCCTATACCCAGCCCCAGTCCTATACCCAGCCCCAGTCCTATACCCAGCCCCAGTCCTAGACCCAGCTCCAGTCCTATACCCAGCCCCAGTCCTATACCCAGCCCCAGTCCTATACCCAACCCCAGTCCTATACCCAGCCCCAGTCCTATACCCCAGTCCTATACCCCAGTCCTAGACCCAGCTCCAGTCCTATACCCAGCCCCAGTCCTATACCCCAGCCCTATACCCCAGTCCTATACCCAGCCCCAGTCCTATACCCAGCCCCAGTCCTATACCCCAGTCCTATACCCCAGTCCTATACCCAGCCCCAGTCCTATACCCAGCCCCAGTCCTATACCCAACCCCAGTCCTATACCCAGCCCCAGTCCTATACCCCAGTCCTATACCCCAGTCCTAGACCCAGCTCCAGTCCTATACCCAGCCCCAGTCCTATACCCCAGTCCTAGACCCAGCTCCAGTCCTATACTCAGCCCCAGTCCTATACCCCAGTCCTATACCCCAGTCCTATACCCAGCTCCAGTCCTATACTCAGCCCCAGTCCTATACCCAGCCCCAGTCCTATACCCCAGTCCTATACCCCAGTCCTATACCCCAGCTCCAGTCCTATATTTATTTTTATTTTATTTCACCTTTATTTAACCAGGTAAGCCAGTTGAGAACAAGTTATCATTTACAACTGCGACCTGGCCAAGATAAAGCAAAGCAGTGCGATAAAAACAACAACACAGAGTTACATATGGGGTAAAACAAAACAAAGTCAAAAATACAACAGAAAAATATATATACAGTGTGTGCAAATGTAGCAAGTTATGGAGGTAAGGCAATAAATAGGCTATAGTGCAAAATAATTACAATTAGTATTAACACTGGAATGATAGATGTGCAAGAGATTTTATTTTTTATTTAACCTTTATTTAACCAGGAAGGGCTCATTGAGATTTAAAATCTCTTTTTCAAGAGCGTCCTGGCCAAGATAGGCAGCACCAAGTCATTACAAAAAATTACAGACAGACAACATGAAAAACTACAAGTAATCTAGTAAAAACCATTCATGAATTCACAAGAGTATAACAATATCAAAAACAGCAAATTAAAAACATTGACAGGTCAGGGAATCAGCCTCAAAATCCTTCATCAGAGATTTAAAAACACCAATCGGGACAAGTTCTTCCAGTTTAAAATTATTTTGTAAGGTGTTCCAAGACGATGGCGCAGAGTACATAAAAGACCTTTTACCAAATTCAGTTCGGACATTTGGAACAGTTAGCAGGATAAAGTCCAGTGAACGAAGAGAGTACCCACCACATTTCTGAACAATAAAAATGCCCAAATAAAAAGGTAGTAAACCCAAAATGGCTTTGTAAATAAAAGTATACCAGTGACTGAGCCTACGAGTGACTAGAGAAGGCCAGCCAACCCTGGTATATAAAGTACAGTGGTGCGTAAGGGTTTTGCAGTTTAAAATAAATCTCAAAGTACCATGATAAAGAGTGTCAATTGATCTCAAACACTGAGCGGAAGCATTCATATATAAAATATCCCCATAGTCTAGTAAAGGCATAAATGTAGCTGATACTAGCCTCCTTCTGGCTTCAAAAGAAAAACAGGCCTTATTCCTAAAATAAAATCCCAATTTCAGCTTCAATTTTTTTGTAAGTTGTTGAATAGGCAATTTAAAAGAGAGGCCGTCATCAATTAGAATTCCAAGATATTTATATGAGGTTACAACCTCAATCTCCTTGCCCTGACAGGTAGTAACAGGTGAAAGGTTCAGAGGTCTATTTCTTGCATTAGAAAACACCATTAGTTTAGTTTTGTCAGTATTGAGGATAAGCTTCAATTGACACAAGGTATGTTGAACAGTATAAAAAGCAGTTTGAAAGTTCTGGAAAGCTTTTGTAAGAGATGAGGCACAACAGTAAATAACAGTATCATCAGCATAAAAATGAAGTTGTGCATTTTGGACATTTTTGTCTAAATCATTAATATAAATAGTGAATAAGAGAGGACCAAGTACAGAGCCCTGGGGCACACCATTCAGGACAGACAATTTAACAGACATAAGCCCATCAAATTGAGTGCACTGAGTTCTATCAGACAGATAGTTAGCAAACCATGCAACTGCATGCTCCGAAAGACCTACACTCAACAATCTCTGCCTTAGTATAGCATGATCAACTGTATCAAAAGCCTTAGAGAGATCAATAAAAAGTGAGACACAGTGCTGTTTTTTGTCAAGGGCTTCAGTGATATCATTTAAAACGAGATGATGTGCAAATAGAGATACTGGGGTACAAATGAGCAAAATAAATAACAATATAGGGATGAGGTAGTTGGGCGGGCTAATTTCAGATGGGCTGTGTACAGGTGCAGTGATCATTAAGGTGCTCTGACAACTGATGCTTAAAGTTAGTGAGAGAGATAAGTGTCTCCAGCTTCAGAGATTTTTGCAATTTGTTCCAGTCATTGGCAGCAGAGAACTGGAAGGAATGGCGGCCAAAGGAGGTGTTGGCTTTGGGGATGACCAGTGAGATATACCTGCTGGAGAGCATACTACGGGTGGGTGTTGCTATGGTGACCAATGAGCTAAGATAAGGCGGGGATTTTCCTATACCCAGCCCCAGTCCTATACCCCAGTCCTAGACCCAGCTCCAGTCCTAGACCCAGCTCCAGTCCTATACCCAGCCCCAGTCCTATACCCCAGTCCTAGACCCAGCTCCAGTCCTATACCCAGCCCCAGTCCTATACCCAGCCCCAGTCCTATACCCCAGTCCTATACCCCAGTCCTATACCCCAGTCCTAGACCCAGCTCCAGTCCTATACCCAGCCCCAGTCCTATACCCCAGTCCTAGACCCAGCTCCAGTCCTATACCCAGCCCCAGCCCTATACCCCATCCCCAGTCCTACAACCCAGCCCCAGTCCTATACCCCAGCCCCAGCCCTATACCCAGCCCCAGCCCTATACCCCAGCCCCAGCCCTATAACCCAGCCCCAGCCCTATACCCAGCCCCAGCCCTATACCCCAGCCCCAGCCCTATACCCCAGCCCCAGCCCTATACCCCAGCCCCAGCCCTATACCCAGCTCCAGTCCTATACCTCAGCCCCAGTCCTATACCCAGCCCCAGTCCTATACCCCAGTCCTATACCCCAGTCCTATACCCCAGTCCTAGACCCCAGTCCTATACCCAGCCCCAGTCCTATACCCAGCCCCAGTCCTATACCCCAGTCCTATACCCCAGTCCTAGACCCAGCCCCAGTCCTATACCCAGCCCCAGTCCTATACCCCAGTCCTAGACCCAGCCCCAGTCCTATACCCAGCCCCAGTCCTATACCCCAGTCCTATACCCCAGTCCTATACCCCAGTCCTAGACCCAGCTCCAGTCCTATACCCAGCCCCAGTCCTATACCCAGCCCCAGTCCTATGCCCCAGTCCTATACCCCAGTCCTAGACCCAGCTCCAGTCCTATACCCAGCCCCAGTCCTATACCCCAGTCCTAGACCCAGCTCCAGTCCTATACCCTGCCCCAGTCCTATACCCCAGTCCTATACCCCAGTCCTATACCCCAGTCCTATACCCCAGTCCTATACCCCAGCCCTATACCCCAGCCCCAGCCCTATACCCCAGCCCCACACCCCAGCCCCAGTCCTATACCCCAGCCCCAGTCCTATACCCAGCTCCAGTCCTATACCCAGCCCCAGTCCTATACCCAGCCCCAGTCCTATACCCCAGTCCTATACCCCAGTCCTATACCCAGCCCCAGTCCTAGACCCAGCTCCAGCCCTGTACCCCAGTCCTATACCCAGCTCCAGCCCTGTACCCCAGTCCTATACCCAGCTCCAGCCCTGTACCCCAGTCCTATACCCCAGCCCCAGTCCTAGACCCAGCTCCAGCCCTGTACCCCAGCCCCAGTCCTATACCCAGCTCCAGCCCTGTACCCCAGTCCTATACCCAGCTCCAGCCCTGTACCCCAGCCCTATACCGAGCTCCAGCCCTGTACCCCAGCCCCAGTCCTAGACCCAGCTCCAGCCCTGTACCCCAGTCCTATACCCCAGCCCTAGTCCTAGACCCCAGCCCTATACCCCAGCCCCAGTCCTATACCCAGCCCCAGCCCTATACTCAGCCCCAGCCCTATACCCAGCCCCAGCTCCAGCCCTTTACCCCAGTCCTGTACCCCAGCTCCAGCCCTATGCTCCAGCACTATAACCCAGCTCGAGCCCTATAACCAAGCTCCAGCCCTATAACCCAGCTCCAGCCCTATAACCCAGCTCCAGCCCTATGCTCCAGCCCTATACCCCAGCCCCAGTCCTATACCCAGCCCCAGCCCTATACCCAGCCCCAGTCCTATACCCAGCTCCAGCCCTGTACCCCAGTCCTATACCCCAACTCCAGCCCTATACCCCAGCTCCAGTACTATACCCCAGTCCTGTACCCCAGCTCAAGCCCTATACCCTGGCATCAGTCCTATACCCCAGCTCCAGCACTGTACCCCAACTCCAGCCCTATTCCCCAGCTCAAGCCCTATACCCTGGCATCAGTCCTATACCCAGCTCCAACCCAGCACCCTATCTTCCATTCCTCAGCTCTAGTCCTATACCCCAGCTATATACCCAAACTCCAGTTCATTACCCCAGCTTCGGTCCTATATGTCAGCTTGAGCCCTATAACCCAGCTCCAGCCCTATAACCCAGCTCCAGCCCTACAACCCAGCTCCAGCCCTATAACCCAACACCAGACCTATGCTCCAGCCCTATAACCCAGCTCCAGCCCTATACCCTGCCCCAGTCCTATACCCAACACCAGCCCTATGCTCCAGCCCTATAACCCAGCTCCAGCCCTATAACCCAGCTCCAGCCCTATAACCCAACACCAGCCCTATGCTCCAGCCCTATAACCCAGCTCCAGCCCTATACCCTGCCCCAGTCCTATACCCAACACCAGCCCTATGCTCCAGCCCTATAACCCAGCTCCAGCCCTATAACCCAGCTCCAGCCCTATAACCCAGCTCCAGCCCTATGCTCCAGCCCTATAACCCAGCTCCAGCCCTATGCTCCAGCCATTTACCCCAGCTCAAGCCCTATACCCCAGCTCCAGCCCTATACCCCAGTCCTGTACCCCAGCTCCAGCCCTATACCCCCAGCCGTATGCTCCAACCCTATGCTCCAGCCCTGTAACCCACCTCCAATCCTGTACCCTGGCTTCAGCCCTATACCCCAGCTCTAGCCCTATACCCCAGCTCAGTCCCTATAACCAGCACCAATCCTATATCCCAGCCGCGGTCCTATACCCTATCTCCCATACCTCAGCTCTAGTCCTATATCCCAGCCCTATACCTCAGCTCTAGTCCTATATCCCAGCCCTATACCCCAGCTCCAGCCCTATACCCCAGCTCAAGCCCTATACCCCAGCCCCAGTCCTATACCCCAGCCCCAGCCCTATACCCCAGCTCAAGCCCTATACCCCAGCCCCAGTCCTATACCCCAGCTCCAGCCCTATACCCCAGTCCTATACCCCAGCTCAAGCCCTATACCCCAGCCCCAGTCCTATACACCAACCCCAGCCCTATATCCCAGGCATGTACCCAAGCCCCAGCCCTATATCCCAGCCCTATACCCCAGCCCCAGATCCCAGCCGCAGTCCTATACCCCAGCCCTATACCCCAGCCCCAGCCCTATACCCCAGCTCCAGCCCTATACCCCAGTCCTATACCCCAGCTCCAGTCCTATACCCCAGCCCTATACCCCAGCCCCAGCCCTATACCCTAGCTCCAGTACTATATCCCAGTCCTATACCCAGCCCCAGCCCTATACCCTAGCTCCAGTACTATATCCCAGTCCTATACCCCAGCCCCAGTCCTATACCCCAGCCCCAGCCCTATACCCTAGCTCCAGTACTATATCCCAGTCCTATACCCCAGCTCCATAGAACAGTGTGCTGTGCAGAAGAAGCAACAGATGTCTCTCTGAGGACTAAGCCAGCTCCAGCCCTATGCTCCAGCCCTATAACCCAGCTCGAGCCCTATAACCAAGCTCCAGCCCTATAACCCAGCTCCAGCCCTATAACCCAGCTCCAGCCCTATGCTCCAGCCCTATACCCCAGCCCCAGTCCTATACCCAGCCCCAGCCCTATACCCAGCCCCAGTCATATACCCAACACCAGCCCTATGCTCCAGCCCTATAACCCAGCTCCAGCCCTATAACCCAGCTCCAGCCCTATGCGCCAGCCCTATAACCCAGCTCCAGCCCTATGCTCCAGCCCTATACCCCAGCTCAAGCCCTATACCCCAGCTCCAGCCCTATACCCCAGTCCTGTACTTTAGCTCCAGCCCTATACCCCCAGCCGTATGCTCCAACCCTATGCTCCAGCCCTGTAACCCACCTCCAATCCTGTACCCTGGCTTCAGCCCTATTCCCCAGCTCTAGCCCTATACCCCAGCTCATTCCCTATAACCAGCACCAATCCTATATCCCAGCCGCGGTCCTATACCCTATCTCCCATACCTCAGCTCTAGTCCTATATCCCAGCCCTATACCTCAGCTCTAGTCCTATATCCCAGCCCTATACCCCAGCTCCAGCCCTATACCCCAGCTCAAGCCCTATACCCCAACCACAGCCCTATATCCCAGGCATTTACCCAAGCCCCAGCCCTATATCCCAGCCCTATACCCCAGCCCCAGATCCCAGCCGCAGTCCTATACCCCAGCCCTATACCCCAGCCCCAGCCCTATACCCTAGCTCCAGTACTATACCCCAGTCCTATACCCAAGCTCCAGTCCTATACCCCAGCCCTATACCCCAGCCCCAGTCCTATACCCCAACCCCAGCCCTATATCCCAGTCCTATACCCAGCCCCAGCCCTATACCCTAGCTCCAGTACTATATCCCAGTCCTATACCCCAGCCCCAGTCCTATACCCCAGCCCCAGCCCTATACCCTAGCTCCAGTACTATATCCCAGTCCTATACCCCAGCTCCATAGAACAGTGTGCTGTGCAGAAGAAGCAACAGATGTCTCTCTGAGGACTAAGCCAGCTCCAGCCCTATGTTCCAGCCCTATAACCCAGCTCGAGCCCTATAACCAAGCTCCAGCCCTATAACCCAGCTCCAGCCCTATAACCCAGCTCCAGCCCTATGCTCCAGCCCTATACCCCAGCCCCAGTCCTATACCCAGCCCCAGCCCTATACCCAGCCCCAGTCATATACCCAACACCAGCCCTATGCTCCAGCCCTATAACCCAGCTCCAGCCCTATAACCCAGCTCCAGCCCTATGCGCCAGCCCTATAACCCAGCTCCAGCCCTATGCTCCAGCCCTATACCCCAGCTCAAGCCCTATACCCCAGCTCCAGCCCTATACCCCAGTCCTGTACCCCAGCTCCAGCCCTATACCCCCAGCCGTATGCTCCAACCCTATGCTCCAGCCCTGTAACCCACCTCCAATCCTGTACCCTGGCTTCAGCCCTATACCCCAGCTCTAGCCCTATACCCCAGCTCAGTCCCTATAACCAGCACCAATCCTATATCCCAGCCGCGGTCCTATACCCTATCTCCCATACCTCAGCTCTAGTCCTATATCCCAGCCCTATACCTCAGCTCTAGTCCTATACCCCAGCCCTATACCCCAGCCCCAGCCCTATACCCCAGCTCAAGCCCTATACCCCAGCCCCAGTCCTATACCCCAGCCCCAGCCCTATACCCCAGCTCAAGCCCTATACCCCAGCCCCAGTCCTATACCCCAGCTCCAGCCCTATACCCCAGTCCTATACCCCAGCTCAAGCCCTATACCCCAGCCCCAGTCCTATACCCCAACCCCAGCCCTATATCCCAGGCTTGTACCCAAGCCCCAGCCCTATATCCCAGCCCTATACCCCAGCCCCAGATCCCAGCCGCAGTCCTATACCCCAGCCCTATACCCCAGCCCCAGCCCTATACCCTAGCTCCAGTACTATATCCCAGTCCTATATGCCAGCTCCAGCCCTATATCCCAGTCCTATACCCCAGCCCCAGCCCTATACCCTAGCTCCAGTACTATATCCCAGTCCTATACCCCAGCTCCAGCCCTATATCCCAGTCCTATACCCCAGCCCCAGCCCTATACCCCAGCTCCAGCCCTATATCCCAGTCCTATACCCCAGCCCCAGCCCTATACCCCAGCTCCAGCCCTATATCCCAGTCCTATACCCCAGCTCCAGCCCTATACCCTAGCTCCAGTACTATATCCTAGTCCTATACCCCAGCCCCAGCCCTATACCCTAGCTCCAGTACTATATCCCAGTCCTATGCCCCAGCCCCAGCCCTATACCCCAGCTCCAGCCCTATATCCTAGTCCTATACCCCAGCCCCAGCCCTATACCCCAGCTCCAGCCCTATATCCCAGTCCTATACCCCAGCTCCATAGAACAGTTTGCTCTGCAGAAGAAGCAACAGATGTCTCTCTGAGGACTAAGCCTTTAATTCCACCAGGGCTCTGGAGGAGTGACTACACTGTCTTTTAATACAGGCTAGCTGATAAAGAGGCTTGTTGTAACCATTCACACCACTCAGCTCTGTCCTCATATATGCTGCACCGGGGCTCTTCTCTCAGGAATCTGTTCTGAATGTTATACTCTCGTTGGATACATTGCGCAACAGTGGTTTTGTAAAGAAGTTTGTTTTGTGATATATGGGTCCTTGTCTGGACTAAAGCTGTCAGGGAAACCAACAGATATTTAACGTCACCTACAACAGACTAACATGCCACCAAAGAAAAAGGTAAAGTGTTTAGTGTTTAGTGTTTAGTGTGTAGTAGAATGTACCATCTGTTGACTTGCCTGCATCTCTGTGTGAGGCCTTTCTGCATGGCTGCACTGAAACACACAGGTTTAGGGGTTAGAGTTACTGGGAGGAGGACTGGGTCAATCTGAAACACAGGGTTAGAGTTACTGGGAGGAGGACTGGGTCAATCTGAAACACACAGGGTTAGGGGTTAGAGTTACTGGGAGGAGGACTGGGTCAATCTGAAACACAGGGTTAGGGGTTAGAGTTACTGGGAGGAGGACTGGGTCAATCTGAAACACAGGGTTAGGGGTTAGAGTTACTGGGAGGAGGACTGGGTCAATCTGAAACACACAGGGTTAGGGGTTAGAGTTACTGGGAGGAGGACTGGGTCAATCTGAAACACAGGGTTAGGGGTTAGAGTTACTGGGAGGAGGACTGGGTCAATCTGAAACACACAGGGTTAGGGGTTAGAGTTACTGGGAGGAGGACTGGGTCTATTGTACTGTGTTGTATTGCAGTCTACAGTCTACTGTGTTGTATTGCAGTCTACAGGCCAGTCTACTGTGTTGTATTACAGTATATAGTCCAGTCTACTGTGTTCTATTGCAGTCTACAGGCCAGTCTACTGTGTTCTATTGCAGTCTACAGGCCAGTCTACTGTGTTCTATTGCTGTCTACAGTCTACTGTGTTTTATTGCAGTCTACAGGCCAGTCTACTGTGTTGTATTGCAGTCTACAGGCCAGTCTACTGTGTTCTATTGCAGTCTACAGGCCAGTCTACTGTGTTCTATTGCAGTCTACAGGCCAGTCTACTGTGTTGTATTGCAGTCTACAGGCCAGTCTATTGTGTTGTATTGCAGTCTACAGGCCAGTCTACTGTGTTCTATTGCAGTCTACAGGCCAGTCTACTGTGTTCTATTGCAGTCTACAGGCCAGTCTACTGTGTTGTATTGCAGTCTACAGGCCAGTCTACTGTGTTCTATTGCAGTCTACAGGCCAGTCTACTGTGTTCTATTGCAGTCTACAGGCCAGTCTACTGTGTTGTATTGCAGTCTACAGGCCAGTCTACTGTGTTCTATTGCAGTCTACAGGCCAGTCTACTGTGTTCTATTGCAGTCTACAGGCCAGTCTACTGTGTTCTATTGCAGTCTACAGGCCAGTCTACTGTGTTCTATTGCAGTCTACAGGCCAGTCTACTGTGTTCTATTGCAGTCTACAGGCCAGTCTACTGTGTTGTATTGCAGTCTACAGGCCAGTCTACTGTGTTCTATTGCAGTCTACAGGCCAGTCTACTGTGTTCTATTGCAGTCTACAGGCCAGTCTACTGTGTTGTATTGCAGTCTACAGGCCAGTCTACTGTGTTTTATTGCAGTCTACAGGCCAGTCTACTGTGTTTTATTGCAGTCTACAGGCCAGTCTACTGTGTTCTATTGCAGTCTACAGGCCAGTCTACTGTGTTCTATTGCAGTCTACAGGCCAGTCTATTGTGTATTATTGCAGTCGACAGGTTAATTCTCTTAACCTGAATAGGGCAATCCTCTTAGCGGTTAGGGTTGACTGGGCTTTAGACAGAGATGACTCCTCTCTTCTAGGAGAAATGGAGCAAGGTATCTAGAACATTCTAGCAGAAGAAAGGAAAGACAGGGAAGTGAAGAACCGTTATAACTGTGGAAGCAGAGGCAACAATAATGAGAACAATTATAACTGTCGGATTGACATTGAGCTATGATGAATAAGTGAATTTGAACAGACTGACAGATTTGCGTTATATAGCGTTTGACAATTAAAAGTTATTTCCAATTAAGTCGACATCTGCAGCATTTACACTGAATGCGATCTACGCGAACGCGCTACCATTGCCTTCAAAGCCTGCAGTGTCTAAAAGTGGTAACATTGCCTTTAAAGCCTGCAGTGTCTAAAAGTGGTAACATTGCCTTTAAAGCCTGCAGTGTCTAAAAGTGGTAACATTGCCTTTAAAGCCTGCAGTGTCTAAAAGTGGTAACAATGCCTTCAAAGCCTGCAGTGTCTAAAAGTGGTAACATTGCCTTTAAAGCCTGCAGTGTCTAAAAGTGGTAACATTGCCTTTAAAGCCTGAAGTGTCTAAAAGTGGTAACATTGCCTTTAAAGCCTGCAGTGTCTAAAAGTGGTAACATTGCCTTTAAAGCCTGCAGTGTCTAAAAGTGGTAACATTGCCTTTAAAGCCTGCAGTGTCTAAAAGTGGTAACATTGCCTTTAAAGCCTGCAGTGTCTAAAAGTGGTAACATTGCCTTTAAAGCCTGCAGTGTCTAAAAGTGGTAACATTGCCTTTAAAGCCTGCAGTGTCTAAAAGTGGTAACATTGCCTTTAAAGCCTGCAGTGTCTAAAAGTGGTAACATTGCCTTTAAAGCTTGCAGTGTCTAAAAGTGGTAACATTGCCTTTAAAGCCTGCAGTGTCTAAAAGTGGTAACATTGCCTTTAAAGCTTGCAGTGTCTAAAAGTGGTAACATTGCCTTTAAAGCCTGCAGTGTCTAAAAGTGGTAACATTGCCTTTAAAGCCTGCAGTGTCTAAAAGTGGTAACATTGCCTTTAAAGCTTGCAGTGTCTAAAAGTGGTAACATTGCCTTTAAAGCCTGCAGTGTCTAAAAGTGGTAACATTGCCTTTAAAGCCTGCAGTGTATAAAAGTGGTAACATTGCCTTTAAAGCCTGCAGTGTCTAAAAGTGGTAACATTGCCTATAAAACCTTCACTGTCCAAGTCTAAATATACATCATCATTACAAACTAAAGAGGCCCAAGTCTAAATATACATCATCATTACAAATTAAAGAGGCCCAAGTGTAAATATACATCATCATTACAAACTAAAGAGGCCCAAGTCTAAATATACATCATCATTACAAACTAAAGAGGCCCAAGTCTAAATATACATCATCATTACAAACTAAAGAGGCCCAAGTCTAAATATACATCATCATTACAAACTAAAGAGGCCCAAGTCTAAATATACATCATCATTACAAACTAAAGAGGCCCAAGTCTAAATATACATCACCATTACAAACTAAAGAGGCCCAAGTCTAAATATACATCACCATTACAAACTAAAGAGGCCCAAGTCTAAATATACATCACCATTACAAACTAAAGAGGCCCAAGTCTAACTATACATCACCATTACAAACTAAAGAGGCCCAAGTCTAAATATACATCACCATTACAAACTAAAGAGTCCCAAGTCTAAATATACATCACCATTACAAACTAAAGAGTCCCAAGTCTAAATATACATCACCATTACAAACTAAAGAGGCCCAAGTCTAAATATACATCACCATTACAAACCAAAGAGGCCCAAGTCTAAATATACATCACCATTACAAACTAAAGAGGCCCAAGTCTAAATATACATCATCATTACAAACTAAAGAGGCCCAAGTCTAAATATACATCATCATTACAAACTAAAGAGGCCCAAGTCTAAATATACATCATCATTACAAACCAAAGAGGCCCAAGTCTAAATATACATCACCATTACAAACCAAAGAGGCCCAAGTCTAAATATACATCACCATTACAAACTAAAGAGGCCCAAGTCTAAATATACATCATCATTACAAACTAAAGAGGCCCAAGTCTAAATATACATCATCATTACAAACTAAAGAGGCCCAAGTCTAAATATACATCACCATTACAAACCAAAGAGGCCCAAGTCTAAATATACATCATCATTACAAACTAAAGAGGCCCAAGTCTAAATATACATCATCATTACAAACTAAAGAGGCCCAAGTCTAAATATACATCACCATTACAAACTAAAGAGGCCCAAGTCTAAATATACATCACCATTACAAACTAAAGAGGCCCAAGTCTAAATATACATCACCATTACAAACTAAAGAGGCCCAAGTCTAAATATACATCACCATTACAAACTAAAGAGGCCCAAGTCTAACTATACATCACCATTACAAACTAAAGAGGCCCAAGTCTAAATATACATCATCATTACAAACTAAAGAGGCCCAAGTCTAAATATACATCATCATTACAAACTAAAGAGGCCCAAGTCTAAATATACATCACCATTACAAACTAAAGAGGCCCAAGTCTAAATATACATCACCATTACAAACTAAAGAGGCCCAAGTCTAAATATACATCACCATTACAAACTAAAGAGTCCCAAGTCTAACTATACATAACCATTACAAACTAAAGAGGCCCAAGTCTAAATATACATCATCATTACAAACTAAAGAGGCCCAAGTCTAAATATACATCATCATTACAAAATAAAGAGGCCCAAGTCTAAATATACATCATCATTACAAACTAAAAAGAGGCCCAAGTCTAACTATACATCATCATTACAAACTAAAGAGGCCCAAGTCTAAATATACATCATCATTACAAACTAAAGAGGCCCAAGTCTAAATATACATCATCATTACAAACTAAAGAGGCCCAAGTCTAAATATACATCATCAATACAAACTAAAGAGGCCCAAGTCTAAATATACATCACCATTACAAACTAAAGAGGCCCAAGTCTAAATATACATCACCATTACAAACTAAAGAGGCCCAAGTCTAAATATACATCACCATTACAAACTAAAGAGGCCCAAGTCTAACTATACATCACCATTACAAACTAAAGAGGCCCAAGTCTAAATATACATCACCATTACAAACTAAAGAGTCCCAAGTCTAAATATACATCACCATTACAAACTAAAGAGTCCCAAGTCTAAATATACATCACCATTACAAACTAAAGAGGCCCAAGTCTAAATATACATCACCATTACAAACCAAAGAGGCCCAAGTCTAAATATACATCACCATTACAAACTAAAGAGTCCCAAGTCTAACTATACATAACCATTACAAACTAAAGAGGCCCAAGTCTAAATATACATCATCATTACAAACTAAAGAGGCCCAAGTCTAAATATACATCATCATTACAAAATAAAGAGGCCCAAGTCTAAATATACATCATCATTACAAACTAAAAAGAGGCCCAAGTCTAACTATACATCATCATTACAAACTAAAGAGGCCCAAGTCTAAATATACATCATCATTACAAACTAAAGAGGCCCAAGTCTAAATATACATCATCATTACAAACTAAAGAGGCCCAAGTCTAAATATACATCATCAATACAAACTAAAGAGGCCCAAGTCTAAATATACATCACCATTACAAACTAAAGAGGCCCAAGTCTAAATATACATCACCATTACAAACTAAAGAGGCCCAAGTCTAAATATACATCACCATTACAAACTAAAGAGGCCCAAGTCTAACTATACATCACCATTACAAACTAAAGAGGCCCAAGTCTAAATATACATCACCATTACAAACTAAAGAGTCCCAAGTCTAAATATACATCACCATTACAAACTAAAGAGTCCCAAGTCTAAATATACATCACCATTACAAACTAAAGAGGCCCAAGTCTAAATATACATCACCATTACAAACCAAAGAGGCCCAAGTCTAAATATACATCACCATTACAAACTAAAGAGGCCCAAGTCTAAAAATACATCACCATTACAAACTAAAGAGGCCCAAGTCTAAATATACATCACCATTACAAACTAAAGAGGCCCAAGTCTAAATATACATCACCATTACAAACTAAAGAGGCCCAAGTCTAACTATACATCACCATTACAAACTAAAGAGGCCCAAGTCTAAATATACATCACCATTACAAACTAAAGAGTCCCAAGTCTAAATATACATCACCATTACAAACTAAAGAGTCCCAAGTCTAAATATACATCACCATTACAAACTAAAGAGGCCCAAGTCTAAATATACATCACCATTACAAACCAAAGAGGCCCAAGTCTAAATATACATCACCATTACAAACTAAAGAGGCCCAAGTCTAAATATACATCATCATTACAAACTAAAGTGGCCCAAGTCTAAATATACATCATCATTACAAACTAAAGAGGCCCAAGTCTAAATATACATCATCATTACAAACCAAAGAGGCCCAAGTCTAAATATACATCATCATTACAAACTAAAGAGGCCCAAGTCTAAATATACATCATCATTACAAACTAAAGAGGCCCAAGTCTAAATATACATCACCATTACAAACTAAAGAGGCCCAAGTCTAAATATACATCACCATTACAAACTAAAGAGGCCCAAGTCTAAATATACATCACCATTACAAACTAAAGAGGCCCAAGTCTAAATATACATCACCATTACAAACTAAAGAGGCCCAAGTCTAACTATACATCACCATTACAAACTAAAGAGGCCCAAGTCTAAATATACATCATCATTACAAACTAAAGAGGCCCAAGTCTAAATATACATCATCATTACAAACTAAAGAGGCCCAAGTCTAAATATACATCACCATTACAAACTAAAGAGGCCCAAGTCTAAATATACATCACCATTACAAACTAAAGAGGCCCAAGTCTAAATATACATCACCATTACAAACTAAAGAGTCCCAAGTCTAACTATACATAACCATTACAAACTAAAGAGGCCCAAGTCTAAATATACATCATCATTACAAACTAAAGAGGCCCAAGTCTAAATATACATCATCATTACAAAATAAAGAGGCCCAAGTCTAAATATACATCATCATTACAAACTAAAAAGAGGCCCAAGTCTAACTATACATCATCATTACAAACTAAAGAGGCCCAAGTCTAAATATACATCATCATTACAAACTAAAGAGGCCCAAGTCTAAATATACATCATCATTACAAACTAAAGAGGCCCAAGTCTAAATATACATCATCAATACAAACTAAAGAGGCCCAAGTCTAAATATACATCACCATTACAAACTAAAGAGGCCCAAGTCTAAATATACATCACCATTACAAACTAAAGAGGCCCAAGTCTAAATATACATCACCATTACAAACTAAAGAGGCCCAAGTCTAACTATACATCACCATTACAAACTAAAGAGGCCCAAGTCTAAATATACATCACCATTACAAACTAAAGAGTCCCAAGTCTAAATATACATCACCATTACAAACTAAAGAGTCCCAAGTCTAAATATACATCACCATTACAAACTAAAGAGGCCCAAGTCTAAATATACATCACCATTACAAACCAAAGAGGCCCAAGTCTAAATATACATCACCATTACAAACTAAAGAGGCCCAAGTCTAAATATACATCATCATTACAAACTAAAAGAGGCCCAAGTCTAAATATACATCATCATTACAAACTAAAGAGGCCCAAGTCTAAATATACATCATCATTACAAACTAAAGAGGCCCAAGTCTAAATATACATCATCATTACAAACTAAAGAGGCCCAAGTCTAAATATACATCATCATTACAAACTAAAGAGGCCCAAGTCTAAATATACATCACCATTACAAACTAAAGAGGCCCAAGTCTAAATATACATCACCATTACAAACTAAAGAGGCACAAGTCTAAATATACATCACCATTACAAACTAAAGAGGCCCAAGTCTAAATATACATCACCATTACAAACTAAAGAGGCCCAAGTCTAACTATACATCACCATTACAAACTAAAGAGGCCCAAGTCTAAATATACATCATCATTACAAACTAAAGAGGCCCAAGTCTAAATATACATCATCATTACAAACTAAAGAGGCCCAAGTCTAAATATACATCACCATTACAAACTAAAGAGGCCCAAGTCTAAATATACATCACCATTACAAACTAAAGAGGCCCAAGTCTAAATATACATCACCATTACAAACTAAAGAGTCCCAAGTCTACCTATACATCACCATTACAAACTAAAGAGGCCCAAGTCTAAATATACATCATCATTACAAACTAAAGAGGCCCAAGTCTAAATATACATCATCATTACAAACTAAAGAGGCCCAAGTCTAAATATACATCATCATTACAAACTAAAGAGGCCCAAGTCTAACTATACATCATCATTACAAACTAAAGAGGCCCAAGTCTAAATATACATCATCATTACAAACTAAAGAGGCCCAAGTCTAAATATACATCATCATTACAAACTAAAGAGGCCCAAGTCTAAATATACATCACCATTACAAACTAAAGAGGCCCAAGTCTAAATATACATCACCATTACAAACTAAAGAGGCCCAAGTCTAAATATACATCACCATTACAAACTAAAGAGGCCCAAGTCTAACTATACATCACCATTACAAACTAAAGAGGCCCAAGTCTAAATATACATCACCATTACAAACTAAAGAGTCCCAAGTATAAATATACATCAAAATTACAAACTAAAGAGTCCCAAGTCTAAATATACATCACCATTACAAACTAAAGAGGACCAAGTCTAAATATACATCACCATTACAAACTAAAGAGGCCCAAGTCTAAATATACATCACCATTACAAACTAAAGAGGACCAAGCCTAAATATACATCACCATTACAAACTAAAGAGGCCCAAGTCTAAATATACATCACCATTACAAACTAAAGAGGCCCAAGTCTAAATATACATCACCATTACAAACTAAAGAGTCCCAAGTCTAAATATACATCATCATTACAAACTAAAGAGGCCCAAGTCTAAATATACATCACCATTACAAACTAAAGAGGCCCAAGTCTAAATATACATCACCATTACAAACTAAAGAGGCCCAGTGTCTAAATATACATCACCATTACAAACTAAAGAGGCCCAAGTCTAAATATACATCGCCATTACAAACTAAAGAGACCCAAGTCTAAATATACATCATCATTACAAACTAAAGAGGCCCAAGTCTAAATATACATCATCATTACAAACTAAAGAGGCCCAAGTCTAAATATACATCATCATTACAAACTAAAGAGGCCCAAGTCTAAATATACTTCATCATTACAAACTAAAGAGGCCCAAGTCTAAATATACATCATCATTACAAACTAAAGAGGCCAGAGTCTAACTATACATCATAATTACAAACTAAAGAGGCCCAAGTCTAAATATACATCACCATTACAAACTAAAGAGGCCCAAGTCTAAATATACATCATCATTACAAACTAAAGAGGCCCAAGTCTAAATATACATCACCATTACAAACTAAAGAGGCCCAAGTCTAAATATACATCATCATTACAAACTAAAGAGGCCCAAGTCTAAATATACATCATCATTACAAACTAAAGAGGACCAAGCCTAAATATACATCACCATTACAAACTAAAGAGGCCCAAGTCTAAATATACATCACCATTACAAACTAAAGAGGCCCAAGTCTAAATATACATCACCATTACAAACTAAAGAGTCCCAAGTCTAAATATACATCATCATTACAAACTAAAGAGGCCCAAGTCTAAATATACATCACCATTACAAACTAAAGAGGCCCAAGTCTAAATATACATCACCATTACAAACTAAAGAGGCCCAGTGTCTAAATATACATCACCATTACAAACTAAAGAGGCCCAAGTCTAAATATACATCGCCATTACAAACTAAAGAGACCCAAGTCTAAATATACATCATCATTACAAACTAAAGAGGCCCAAGTCTAAATATACATCATCATTACAAACTAAAGAGGCCCAAGTCTAAATATACATCATCATTACAAACTAAAGAGGCCCAAGTCTAAATATACTTCATCATTACAAACTAAAGAGGCCCAAGTCTAAATATACATCATCATTACAAACTAAAGAGGCCAGAGTCTAACTATACATCATAATTACAAACTAAAGAGGCCCAAGTCTAAATATACATCACCATTACAAACTAAAGAGGCCCAAGTCTAAATATACATCATCATTACAAACTAAAGAGGCCCAAGTCTAAATATACATCACCATTACAAACTAAAGAGGCCCAAGTCTAAATATACATCATCATTACAAACTAAAGAGGCCCAAGTCTAAATATACATCATCATTACAAACTAAAGAGGCCCAAGTCTAAATATACATCATCATTACAAACTAAAGAGGCCCAATTCGAAATATACATCACCATTACAAACTAAAGAGGCCCAAGTCTAAATATACATCACCATTACAAACTAAAGAGTCCCAAGTATAAATATACATCACCATTACAAACTAAAGAGTCCCAAGTCTAAATATACATCACTATTACAAACTAAAGAGGCCCAAGTCTAAATATACATCACCATTACAAACTAAAGAGGCCCAAGTCTAAATATACATCACCATTACAAACTAAAGAGGACCAAGCCTAAATATACATCACCATTACAAACTAAAGAGGCCCAAGTCTAAATATACATCACCATTACAAACTAAAGAGTCCCAAGTCTAAATATACATCATCATTACAAACTAAAGATGCCCAAGTCTAAATATACATCACCATTACAAACTAAAGAGGCCCAAGTCTAAATATACATCACCATTACAAACTAAAGAGGCCCAGTGTCTAAATATACATCACCATTACAAACTAAAGAGGCCCAAGTCTAAATATACATCGCCATTACAAACTAAAGAGACCCAAGTCTAAATATACATCATCATTACAAACTAAAGAGGCCCAAGTCTAAATATACATCATCATTACAAACTAAAGAGGCCCAAGTCTAAATATACATCATCTTTACAAACTAAAGAGGCCCAAGTCTAAATATACATCATCATTACAAACTAAAGAGGCCCAAGTCTAAATATACATCATCATTACAAACTAAAGAGGCCAGAGTCTAACTATACATCATAATTACAAACTAAAGAGGCCCAAGTCTAAATATACATCACCATTACCAACTAAAGAGGCCCAAGTCTAAATATACATCATAATTACAAACTAAAGAGGCCCAATTCGAAATATACATCACCATTACAAACTAAAGAGGCCCAAGTCTAAATATACATCATCATTACAAACTAAAGAGGCCCAAGTCTAAATATACGTCATCATTACAAACTAAAGAGGCCCAAGTCTAACTATACATCACATCATCATTACAAACTAAAGCGGCCCAAGTCTAAATATACATCACCATTACAAACTAAAGAGGCCCAAGTCTAACTATACATCATCATTACAAACTAAAGAGGCCCAAGTCTAAATATACATCATCATTACAAACTAAAGAGGCCCAAGTCTAAATATACATCACCATTACAAACTAAAGAGGCCCAAGTCTAAATATACATCACCATTACAAACTAAAGAGGCCCAGTGTCTAAATATACATCACCATTACAAACTAAAGAGGCCCAAGTCTAAATATACATCGCCATTACAAACTAAAGAGACCCAAGTCTAAATATACATCATCATTACAAACTAAAGAGGCCCAAGTCTAAATATACATCATCATTACAAACTAAAGAGGCCCAAGTCTAAATATACATCATCATTACAAACTAAAGAGGCCCAAGTCTAAATATACTTCATCATTACAAACTAAAGAGGCCCAAGTCTAAATATACATCATCATTACAAACTAAAGAGGCCAGAGTCTAACTATACATCATAATTACAAACTAAAGAGGCCCAAGTCTAAATATACATCACCATTACAAACTAAAGAGGCCCAAGTCTAAATATACATCATCATTACAAACTAAAGAGGCCCAAGTCTAAATATACATCACCATTACAAACTAAAGAGGCCCAAGTCTAAATATACATCATCATTACAAACTAAAGAGGCCCAAGTCTAAATATACATCATCATTACAAACTAAAGAGGCCCAAGTCTAAATATACATCATCATTACAAACTAAAGAGGCCCAATTCGAAATATACATCACCATTACAAACTAAAGAGGCCCAAGTCTAAATATACATCATCATTACAAACTAAAGAGGCCCAAGTCTAAATATACATCACCATTACAAACTAAAGAGTCCCAAGTATAAATATACATCACCATTACAAACTAAAGAGTCCCAAGTCTAAATATACATCACTATTACAAACTAAAGAGGCCCAAGTCTAAATATACATCACCATTACAAACTAAAGAGGCCCAAGTCTAAATATACATCACCATTACAAACTAAAGAGGACCAAGCCTAAATATACATCACCATTACAAACTAAAGAGGCCCAAGTCTAAATATACATCACCATTACAAACTAAAGAGTCCCAAGTCTAAATATACATCATCATTACAAACTAAAGATGCCCAAGTCTAAATATACATCACCATTACAAACTAAAGAGGCCCAAGTCTAAATATACATCACCATTACAAACTAAAGAGGCCCAGTGTCTAAATATACATCACCATTACAAACTAAAGAGGCCCAAGTCTAAATATACATCGCCATTACAAACTAAAGAGACCCAAGTCTAAATATACATCATCATTACAAACTAAAGAGGCCCAAGTCTAAATATACATCATCATTACAAACTAAAGAGGCCCAAGTCTAAATATACATCATCTTTACAAACTAAAGAGGCCCAAGTCTAAATATACATCATCATTACAAACTAAAGAGGCCCAAGTCTAAATATACATCATCATTACAAACTAAAGAGGCCAGAGTCTAACTATACATCATAATTACAAACTAAAGAGGCCCAAGTCTAAATATACATCACCATTACCAACTAAAGAGGCCCAAGTCTAAATATACATCATAATTACAAACTAAAGAGGTCCAATTCGAAATATACATCACCATTACAAACTAAAGAGGCCCAAGTCTAAATATACATCATCATTACAAACTAAAGAGGCCCAAGTCTAAATATACGTCATCATTACAAACTAAAGAGGCCCAAGTCTAACTATACATCACATCATCATTACAAACTAAAGCGGCCCAAGTCTAAATATACATCACCATTACAAACTAAAGAGGCCCAAGTCTAACTATACATCATCATTACAAACTAAAGAGGCCCAAGTCTAAATATACATCATCATTACAAACTAAAGAGGCCCAAGTCTAAATATACATCATCATTACAAACTAAAGAGGCCCAATTCGAAATATACATCACCATTACAAACTAAAGAGGCCCAAGTCTAAATATACATCATCATTACAAACTAAAGAGGCCCAAGTCTAAATATACATCATCATTACAAACTAAAGAGGCCCAAGTCTAACTATACATCACATCATCATTAAAAACTAAAGCGGCCCAAGTCTAAATATACATCACCATTACAAACTAAAGAGGCCCAAGTCTAACTATACATCATCATTACAAACTAAAGAGGCCCAAGTCTAAATATACATCATCATTACAAACTAAAGAGGCCCAAGTCTAACTATACACCACATCATCATTACAAACTAAAGAGGCCCAAGTCTAAATATACATCACCATTACAAACTAAAGAGGCCCAAGTCTAAATATACATCACCATTACAAACTAAAGAGGCCCAAGTCTAACTATACATCACCATTACAAACTAAAGAGGCCCAAGTCTAAATATACATCATCATTACAAACTAAAGAGGCCCAAGTCTAAATATACATCATCATTACAAACTAAAGAGGCCCAAGTCTAAATATACATCACCATTACAAACTAAAGAGGCCCAAGTCTAAATATACATCACCATTACAAACTAAAGAGGCCCAAGTCTAAATATACATCACCATTACAAACTAAAGAGTCCCAAGTCTAACTATACATAACCATTACAAACTAAAGAGGCCCAAGTCTAAATATACATCATCATTACAAACTAAAGAGGCCCAAGTCTAAATATACATCATCATTACAAAATAAAGAGGCCCAAGTCTAAATATACATCATCATTACAAACTAAAAAGAGGCCCAAGTCTAACTATACATCATCATTACAAACTAAAGAGGCCCATTCTAAATATACATCATCATTACAAACTAAAGAGGCCCAAGTCTAAATATACATCATCATTACAAACTAAAGAGGCCCAAGTCTAAATATACATCATCAATACAAACTAAAGAGGCCCAAGTCTAAATATACATCATCATTACAAACTAAAGAGGCCCAAGTCTAAATATACATCACCATTACAAACTAAAGAGGCCCAAGTCTAAATATACATCACCATTACAAACTAAAGAGGCCCAAGTCTAACTATACATCACCATTACAAACTAAAGAGGCCCAAGTCTAAATATACATCACCATTACAAACTAAAGAGTCCCAAGTCTAAATATACATCACCATTACAAACTAAAGAGTCCCAAGTCTAAATATACATCACCATTACAAACTAAAGAGGCCCAAGTCTAAATATACATCACCATTACAAACCAAAGAGGCCCAAGTCTAAATATACATCACCATTACAAACTAAAGAGGCCCAAGTCTAAATATACATCATCATTACAAACTAAAGAGGCCCAAGTCTAAATATACATCATCATTACAAACTAAAGAGGCCCAAGTCTAAATATACATCATCATTACAAACTAAAGAGGCCCAAGTCTAAATATACATCATCATTACAAACTAAAGAGGCCCAAGTCTAAATATACATCATCATTACAAACTAAAGAGGCCCAAGTCTAAATATACATCACCATTACAAACTAAAGAGGCACAAGTCTAAATATACATCACCATTACAAACTAAAGAGGCACAAGTCTAAATATACATCACCATTACAAACTAAAGAGGCCCAAGTCTAAATATACATCACCATTACAAACTAAAGAGGCCCAAGTCTAACTATACATCACCATTACAAACTAAAGAGGCCCAAGTCTAAATATACATCATCATTACAAACTAAAGAGGCCCAAGTCTAAATATACATCATCATTACAAACTAAAGAGGCCCAAGTCTAAATATACATCACCATTACAAACTAAAGAGGCCCAAGTCTAAATATACATCACCATTACAAACTAAAGAGGCCCAAGTCTAAATATACATCACCATTACAAACTAAAGAGTCCCAAGTCTACCTATACATCACCATTACAAACTAAAGAGGCCCAAGTCTAAATATACATCATCATTACAAACTAAAGAGGCCCAAGTCTAAATATACATCATCATTACAAACTAAAGAGGCCCAAGTCTAAATATACATCACCATTACAAACTAAAAGAGGCCCAAGTCTAAATATACATCACCATTACAAACTAAAGAGGCCCAAGTCTAAATATACATCACCATTACAAACTAAAGAGGCCCAAGTCTAACTATACATCACCATTACAAACTAAAGAGGCCCAAGTCTAAATATACATCACCATTACAAACTAAAGAGTCCCAAGTATAAATATACATCACCATTACAAACTAAAGAGTCCCAAGTCTAAATATACATCATCATTACAAACTAAAGAGGCCCAAGTCTAAATATACATCACCATTACAAACTAAAGAGGCCCAAGTCTAAATATACATCACCATTACAAACTAAAGAGGCCCAGTGTCTAAATATACATCACCATTACAAACTAAAGAGGCCCAAGTCTAAATATACATCGCCATTACAAACTAAAGAGACCCAAGTCTAAATATACATCATCATTACAAACTAAAGAGGCCCAAGTCTAAATATACATCATCATTACAAACTAAAGAGGCCCAAGTCTAAATATACATCATCATTACAAACTAAAGAGGCCCAAGTCTAAATATACATCATCATTACAAACTAAAGAGGCCCAAGTCTAAATATACATCATCATTACAAACTAAAGAGGCCAGAGTCTAACTATACATCATAATTACAAACTAAAGAGGCCCAAGTCTAAATATACATCACCATTACAAACTAAAGAGGCCCAAGTCTAAATATACATCATCATTACAAACTAAAGAGGCCCAATTCGAAATATACATCACCATTACAAACTAAAGAGGCCCAAGTCTAAATATACATCATCATTACAAACTAAAGAGGCCCAAGTCTAAATATACATCACCATTACAAACTAAAGAGTCCCAAGTATAAATATACATCACCATTACAAACTAAAGAGTCCCAAGTCTAAATATACATCACTATTACAAACTAAAGAGGCCCAAGTCTAAATATACATCACCATTACAAACTAAAGAGGCCCAAGTCTAAATATACATCACCATTACAAACTAAAGAGGACCAAGCCTAAATATACATCACCATTACAAACTAAAGAGGCCCAAGTCTAAATATACATCACCATTACAAACTAAAGAGTCCCAAGTCTAAATATACATCATCATTACAAACTAAAGATGCCCAAGTCTAAATATACATCACCATTACAAACTAAAGAGGCCCAAGTCTAAATATACATCACCATTACAAACTAAAGAGGCCCAGTGTCTAAATATACATCACCATTACAAACTAAAGAGTCCCAAGTATAAATATACATCACCATTACAAACTAAAGAGTCCCAAGTCTAAATATACATCACCATTACAAACTAAAGAGGACCAAGTCTAAATATACATCACCATTACAAACTAAAGAGGCCCAAGTCTAAATATACATCGCCATTACAAACTAAAGAGACCCAAGTCTAAATATACATCATCATTACAAACTAAAGAGGCCCAAGTCTAAATATACATCATCATTACAAACTAAAGAGGCCCAAGTCTAAATATACATCATCATTACAAACTAAAGAGGCCCAAGTCTAAATATACTTCATCATTACAAACTAAAGAGGCCCAAGTCTAAATATACATCATCATTACAAACTAAAGAGGCCAGAGTCTAACTATACATCATAATTACAAACTAAAGAGGCCCAAGTCTAAATATACATCACCATTACAAACTAAAGAGGCCCAAGTCTAAATATACATCATCATTACAAACTAAAGAGGCCCAAGTCTAAATATACATCACCATTACAAACTAAAGAGGCCCAAGTCTAAATATACATCATCATTACAAACTAAAGAGGCCCAAGTCTAAATATACATCATCATTACAAACTAAAGAGGCCCAAGTCTAAATATACATCATCATTACAAACTAAAGAGGCCCAATTCGAAATATACATCACCATTACAAACTAAAGAGGCCCAAGTCTAAATATACATCATCATTACAAACTAAAGAGGCCCAAGTCTAAATATACATCACCATTACAAACTAAAGAGGACCAAGCCTAAATATACATCACCATTACAAACTAAAGAGGCCCAAGTCTAAATATACATCACCATTACAAACTAAAGAGGCCCAAGTCTAAATATACATCACCATTACAAACTAAAGAGTCCCAAGTCTAAATATACATCATCATTACAAACTAAAGAGGCCCAAGTCTAAATATACATCACCATTACAAACTAAAGAGGCCCAAGTCTAAATATACATCACCATTACAAACTAAAGAGGCCCAGTGTCTAAATATACATCACCATTACAAACTAAAGAGGCCCAAGTCTAAATATACATCGCCATTACAAACTAAAGAGACCCAAGTCTAAATATACATCATCATTACAAACTAAAGAGGCCCAAGTCTAAATATACATCATCATTACAAACTAAAGAGGCCCAAGTCTAAATATACATCATCATTACAAACTAAAGAGGCCCAAGTCTAAATATACTTCATCATTACAAACTAAAGAGGCCCAAGTCTAAATATACATCATCATTACAAACTAAAGAGGCCAGAGTCTAACTATACATCATAATTACAAACTAAAGAGGCCCAAGTCTAAATATACATCACCATTACAAACTAAAGAGGCCCAAGTCTAAATATACATCATCATTACAAACTAAAGAGGCCCAAGTCTAAATATACATCACCATTACAAACTAAAGAGGCCCAAGTCTAAATATACATCATCATTACAAACTAAAGAGGCCCAAGTCTAAATATACATCATCATTACAAACTAAAGAGGCCCAAGTCTAAATATACATCATCATTACAAACTAAAGAGGCCCAATTCGAAATATACATCACCATTACAAACTAAAGAGGCCCAAGTCTAAATATACATCATCATTACAAACTAAAGAGGCCCAAGTCTAAATATACATCACCATTACAAACTAAAGAGTCCCAAGTATAAATATACATCACCATTACAAACTAAAGAGTCCCAAGTCTAAATATACATCACTATTACAAACTAAAGAGGCCCAAGTCTAAATATACATCACCATTACAAACTAAAGAGGCCCAAGTCTAAATATACATCACCATTACAAACTAAAGAGGACCAAGCCTAAATATACATCACCATTACAAACTAAAGAGGCCCAAGTCTAAATATACATCACCATTACAAACTAAAGAGTCCCAAGTCTAAATATACATCATCATTACAAACTAAAGATGCCCAAGTCTAAATATACATCACCATTACAAACTAAAGAGGCCCAAGTCTAAATATACATCACCATTACAAACTAAAGAGGCCCAGTGTCTAAATATACATCACCATTACAAACTAAAGAGGCCCAAGTCTAAATATACATCGCCATTACAAACTAAAGAGACCCAAGTCTAAATATACATCATCATTACAAACTAAAGAGGCCCAAGTCTAAATATACATCATCATTACAAACTAAAGAGGCCCAAGTCTAAATATACATCATCTTTACAAACTAAAGAGGCCCAAGTCTAAATATACATCATCATTACAAACTAAAGAGGCCCAAGTCTAAATATACATCATCATTACAAACTAAAGAGGCCAGAGTCTAACTATACATCATAATTACAAACTAAAGAGGCCCAAGTCTAAATATACATCACCATTACCAACTAAAGAGGCCCAAGTCTAAATATACATCATAATTACAAACTAAAGAGGCCCAATTCGAAATATACATCACCATTACAAACTAAAGAGGCCCAAGTCTAAATATACATCATCATTACAAACTAAAGAGGCCCAAGTCTAAATATACGTCATCATTACAAACTAAAGAGGCCCAAGTCTAACTATACATCACATCATCATTACAAACTAAAGCGGCCCAAGTCTAAATATACATCACCATTACAAACTAAAGAGGCCCAAGTCTAACTATACATCATCATTACAAACTAAAGAGGCCCAAGTCTAAATATACATCATCATTACAAACTAAAGAGGCCCAAGTCTAAATATACATCACCATTACAAACTAAAGAGGCCCAAGTCTAAATATACATCACCATTACAAACTAAAGAGGCCCAGTGTCTAAATATACATCACCATTACAAACTAAAGAGGCCCAAGTCTAAATATACATCGCCATTACAAACTAAAGAGACCCAAGTCTAAATATACATCATCATTACAAACTAAAGAGGCCCAAGTCTAAATATACATCATCATTACAAACTAAAGAGGCCCAAGTCTAAATATACTTCATCATTACAAACTAAAGAGGCCCAAGTCTAAATATACATCATCATTACAAACTAAAGAGGCCAGAGTCTAACTATACATCATAATTACAAACTAAAGAGGCCCAAGTCTAAATATACATCACCATTACAAACTAAAGAGGCCCAAGTCTAAATATACATCATCATTACAAACTAAAGAGGCCCAAGTCTAAATATACATCACCATTACAAACTAAAGAGGCCCAAGTCTAAATATACATCATCATTACAAACTAAAGAGGCCCAAGTCTAAATATACATCATCATTACAAACTAAAGAGGCCCAAGTCTAAATATACATCATCATTACAAACTAAAGAGGCCCAATTCGAAATATACATCACCATTACAAACTAAAGAGGCCCAAGTCTAAATATACATCATCATTACAAACTAAAGAGGCCCAAGTCTAAATATACATCACCATTACAAACTAAAGAGTCCCAAGTATAAATATACATCACCATTACAAACTAAAGAGTCCCAAGTCTAAATATACATCACTATTACAAACTAAAGAGGCCCAAGTCTAAATATACATCACCATTACAAACTAAAGAGGCCCAAGTCTAAATATACATCACCATTACAAACTAAAGAGGACCAAGCCTAAATATACATCACCATTACAAACTAAAGAGGCCCAAGTCTAAATATACATCACCATTACAAACTAAAGAGTCCCAAGTCTAAATATACATCATCATTACAAACTAAAGATGCCCAAGTCTAAATATACATCACCATTACAAACTAAAGAGGCCCAAGTCTAAATATACATCACCATTACAAACTAAAGAGGCCCAGTGTCTAAATATACATCACCATTACAAACTAAAGAGGCCCAAGTCTAAATATACATCGCCATTACAAACTAAAGAGACCCAAGTCTAAATATACATCATCATTACAAACTAAAGAGGCCCAAGTCTAAATATACATCATCATTACAAACTAAAGAGGCCCAAGTCTAAATATACATCATCTTTACAAACTAAAGAGGCCCAAGTCTAAATATACATCATCATTACAAACTAAAGAGGCCCAAGTCTAAATATACATCATCATTACAAACTAAAGAGGCCAGAGTCTAACTATACATCATAATTACAAACTAAAGAGGCCCAAGTCTAAATATACATCACCATTACCAACTAAAGAGGCCCAAGTCTAAATATACATCATAATTACAAACTAAAGAGGCCCAATTCGAAATATACATCACCATTACAAACTAAAGAGGCCCAAGTCTAAATATACATCATCATTACAAACTAAAGAGGCCCAAGTCTAAATATACGTCATCATTACAAACTAAAGAGGCCCAAGTCTAACTATACATCACATCATCATTACAAACTAAAGCGGCCCAAGTCTAAATATACATCACCATTACAAACTAAAGAGGCCCAAGTCTAACTATACATCATCATTACAAACTAAAGAGGCCCAAGTCTAAATATACATCATCATTACAAACTAAAGAGGCCCAAGTCTAAATATACATCACCATTACAAACTAAAGAGGCCCAAGTCTAAATATACATCACCATTACAAACTAAAGAGGCCCAGTGTCTAAATATACATCACCATTACAAACTAAAGAGGCCCAAGTCTAAATATACATCGCCATTACAAACTAAAGAGACCCAAGTCTAAATATACATCATCATTACAAACTAAAGAGGCCCAAGTCTAAATATACATCATCATTACAAACTAAAGAGGCCCAAGTCTAAATATACATCATCATTACAAACTAAAGAGGCCCAAGTCTAAATATACTTCATCATTACAAACTAAAGAGGCCCAAGTCTAAATATACATCATCATTACAAACTAAAGAGGCCAGAGTCTAACTATACATCATAATTACAAACTAAAGAGGCCCAAGTCTAAATATACATCACCATTACAAACTAAAGAGGCCCAAGTCTAAATATACATCATCATTACAAACTAAAGAGGCCCAAGTCTAAATATACATCACCATTACAAACTAAAGAGGCCCAAGTCTAAATATACATCATCATTACAAACTAAAGAGGCCCAAGTCTAAATATACATCATCATTACAAACTAAAGAGGCCCAAGTCTAAATATACATCATCATTACAAACTAAAGAGGCCCAATTCGAAATATACATCACCATTACAAACTAAAGAGGCCCAAGTCTAAATATACATCATCATTACAAACTAAAGAGGCCCAAGTCTAAATATACATCACCATTACAAACTAAAGAGTCCCAAGTATAAATATACATCACCATTACAAACTAAAGAGTCCCAAGTCTAAATATACATCACTATTACAAACTAAAGAGGCCCAAGTCTAAATATACATCACCATTACAAACTAAAGAGGCCCAAGTCTAAATATACATCACCATTACAAACTAAAGAGGACCAAGCCTAAATATACATCACCATTACAAACTAAAGAGGCCCAAGTCTAAATATACATCACCATTACAAACTAAAGAGTCCCAAGTCTAAATATACATCATCATTACAAACTAAAGATGCCCAAGTCTAAATATACATCACCATTACAAACTAAAGAGGCCCAAGTCTAAATATACATCACCATTACAAACTAAAGAGGCCCAGTGTCTAAATATACATCACCATTACAAACTAAAGAGGCCCAAGTCTAAATATACATCGCCATTACAAACTAAAGAGACCCAAGTCTAAATATACATCATCATTACAAACTAAAGAGGCCCAAGTCTAAATATACATCATCATTACAAACTAAAGAGGCCCAAGTCTAAATATACATCATCTTTACAAACTAAAGAGGCCCAAGTCTAAATATACATCATCATTACAAACTAAAGAGGCCCAAGTCTAAATATACATCATCATTATAAACTAAAGAGGCCAGAGTCTAACTATACATCATAATTACAAACTAAAGAGGCCCAAGTCTAAATATACATCACCATTACAAACTAAAGAGTCCCAAGTCTAAATATACATCATAATTACAAACTAAAGAGGCCCAATTCGAAATATACATCACCATTACAAACTAAAGAGGCCCAAGTCTAAATATACATCATCATTACAAACTAAAGAGGCCCAAGTCTAAATATACGTCATCATTACAAACTAAAGAGGCCCAAGTCTAACTATACATCACATCATCATTACAAACTAAAGCGGCCCAAGTCTAAATATACATCACCATTACAAACTAAAGAGGCCCAAGTCTAACTATACATCATCATTACAAACTAAAGAGGCCCAAGTCTAAATATACATCATCATTACAAACTAAAGAGGCCCAAGTCTAAATATACATCATCATTACAAACTAAAGAGGCCCAATTCGAAATATACATCACCATTACAAACTAAAGAGGCCCAAGTCTAAATATACATCATCATTACAAACTAAAGAGGCCCAAGTCTAAATATACATCATCATTACAAACTAAAGAGGCCCAAGTCTAACTATACATCACATCATCATTAAAAACTAAAGCGGCCCAAGTCTAAATATACATCACCATTACAAACTAAAGAGGCCCAAGTCTAACTATACATCATCATTACAAACTAAAGAGGCCCAAGTCTAAATATACATCATCATTACAAACTAAAGAGGCCCAAGTCTAACTATACACCACATCATCATTACAAACTAAAGAGGCCCAAGTCTAAATATACATCACCATTACAAACTAAAGATGCCCAAGTCTAACTATACATCATCATTACAAACTAAAGAGGCCCAAGTCTAAATATACAGCATCATTACAAACTAAAGAGGCCCAATTCTAAATATACATCACCATTACAAATGAAGAGGCCTAAACTAATTCTACATCACATCATTACAAACTAAACCCTCTATTTCTAAATCACCATTACAAAATAAAAAGTCCCAAGTCTATTTCTAAATCATCATTACAAACTAAAGCGGCCGAAGGCTAATTCTACATCATTGCAAACTAATGCGCCCCAAGTCTAATTCAACATCACATCATCATTACCAAATGAAGCGCCCCAAGTCTAAATCACATCACAATTACAAACTAAAGCTGACCAAGTCTAACACTACATCACATCATCATTATAAATTAAAGTGCCCCAAGTCTAATTCTACAATACATCATAATTTCAAACTAAAGTGGCCCAAGTCTAATTCTGCATCACATCATCATTATAAATTAAAGTGGCCCAAGTCTAATTCTGCATCACATCATCATTATAAATTAAAGTGCCCCAAGTCTAATTCTACAATACATCATAATTTCAAACTAAAGTGGCCCAAGTCTAATTCTGCATCACATCATCATTATAAATTAAAGTGGCCCAAGTCTAATTCTGCATCACATCATCATTATAAACTAAAGTGGCCCAAGTCTAATTCTGCATCACATCATCATTATAAATTAAAGTGCCCCAAGTCTAATTCTGCATCACGTCATCATTATAAATTAAAGTGCCCCAAGTCTAATTCTGCATCACATCATCATTATAAATTAAAGTGGCCCAAGTCTAATTCTGCATCACATCATCATTATAAATTAAAGTGCCCCAAGTCTAATTCTGCATCACATCATCATTATAAATTAAAGTGCCCCAAGTCTAATTCTGCATCACATCATCATTATAAATTAAAGTGCCCCAAGTCTAATTCTGCATCACATCATCATTATAAATTAAATTGCCCCAAGTCTAATTCTGCATCACATCATCATTATAAATTAAAGTGCCCCAAGTCTAATTCTGCATCACATCATCATTATAAATTAAAGTGCCCCAAGTATAATTCTGCATCACATCATCATTATAAATTAAAGTGCCCCAAGTCTAATTCTGCATCACATCATCATTATAAATTAAAGTGCCCCAAGTCTAATTCTGCATCACATCATCATTATAAATTAAAGTGCCCCAAGTCTAATTCTGCATCACCATTCCAAACTAAAGCAAACCAAGTCTAATTCTACATCACCATTCCAAACTAAAGCAAACCAAGTCTAATTCTATATCACATCATTGCAAATTAAAGGGCCTCAAGTCTAATTCTGCATCACATCATCATTATAAATTAAAGTGCCCCAAGTCTAATTCTACAATATATCATAATTTCAAACTAAAGTTGCCCAAGTCTAATTCTGCATCACATCATCATTATAAATTAAAGTGCCCCAAGTCTAATTCTGCATCACATCATCATTATAAATTAAAGTGCCCCAAGTCTAATTCTACAATACATCATAATTTCAAACTAAAGTGGCCCAAGTCTAATTCTGCATCACATCATCATTATAAATTAAATTGCCCCAAGTCTAATTCTGCATCACATCATCATTATAAATTAAAGTGCCCCAAGTCTAATTCTGCATCACATCATCATTATAAATTAAAGTGCCCCAAGTATAATTCTGCATCACATCATCATTATAAATTAAAGTGCCCCAAGTCTAATTCTGCATCACATCATCATTATAAATTAAAGTGCCCCCAAGTCTAATTCTGCATCACATCATCATTATAAATTAAAGTGCCCCAAGTCTAATTCTGCATCACCATTCCAAACTAAAGCAAACCAAGTCTAATTCTACATCACCATTCCAAACTAAAGCAAACCAAGTCTAATTCTATATCACATCATTGCAAATTAAAGGGCCTCAAGTCTAATTCTGCATCACATCATCATTATAAATTAAAGTGCCCCAAGTCTAATTCTACAATATATCATAATTTCAAACTAAAGTTGCCCAAGTCTAATTCTGCATCACATCATCATTATAAATTAAAGTGCCCCAAGTCTAATTCTGCATCACATCATCATTATAAATTAAAGTGCCCCAAGTCTAATTCTACAATACATCATAATTTCAAACTAAAGTGGCCCAAGTCTAATTCTGCATCACATCATCATTATAAATTAAAGTGGCCCAAGTCTAATTCTGCATCACATCATCATTATAAATTAAAGTGGCCCAAGTCTAATTCTGCATCACATCATCATTATAAATTAAAGTTTCCCAAGTCTAATTCTGCATCACATCATCATTATAAATTAAAGTGCCCCAAGTCTAATTCTGCATCACATCATCATTATAAATTAAAGTGCCCCAAGTCTAATTCTGCATCACATCATCATTATAAATTAAAGTGCCCCAAGTCTAATTCTGCATCACCATTCCAAACTAAAGCAAACCAAGTCTAATTCTACATCACCATTCCAAACTAAAGCAAACCAAGTCTAATTCTATATCACATCATTGCAAATTAAAGGGCCTCAAGTCTAATTCTGCATCACATCATCATTATAAATTAAAGTGCCCCAAGTCTAATTCTACAATACATCATAATTTCAAACTAAAGTTGCCCAAGTCTAATTCTCCATCACATCATCATTATAAATTAAAGTGGCCCAAGTCTAATTCTGCATCACATCATCATTATAAATTAAAGTGCCCCAAGTCTAATTCTGCATCACATCATCATTATAAATTAAAGTGCCCCAAGTCTAATTCTGCATCACATCATCATTATAAATTAAAGTGCCCCAAGTCTAATTCTGCATCACATCATCATTATAAATTAAATTGCCCCAAGTCTAATTCTGCATCACATCATCATTATAAATTAAAGTGCCCCAAGTATAATTCTGCATCACATCATCATTATAAATTAAAGTGCCCCAAGTCTAATTCTGCATCACATCATCATTATAAATTAAAGTGCCCCAAGTCTAATTCTGCATCACATCATCATTATAAATTAAAGTGCCCCAAGTCTAATTCTGCATCACCATTCCAAACTAAAGCAAACCAAGTCTAATTCTACATCACCATTCCAAACTAAAGCAAACCAAGTCTAATTCTATATATTTTTTTTTTTTTATTTCACCTTTATTTAACCAGGTAAACCAGTTGAGAACAAGTTCTCATTTACAACTGCGACCTGGCCAAGATAAAGCATAGCAGTGCGATAAAAACAACAACACAGAGTTACATATGGGGTAAAACAAAACAAAAATCAAAAAAAAAAAAAAAAAAAATACAACAGAAATACAATTAATATACAGTGTGCAAATTTAGCAAGTTATGGAGGTAAGGCAATAAAATAGGCTATAGTGCAAAATAATTACAATTTAGTATTAACACTGGAATGATGTGCAAGAGATGATGTGCAAATAGAGATACTGGGGTACAGATGAGCAAAATAAATAACAATATAGGGATGAGGTAGTTGGGCGGGCTAATTTCAGATGGGCTGTGTACAGGTGCAGTGATCGGTAAGGTGCTCTGACAACTGATGCCTAAAGTTAGTGAGGGAGATAAGCGTCTCCAGCTTCAGAGATTTTTGCAGTTTGTTCCAGTCATTGGCAGCAGAGAACTGGAAGGAATTGCGGCCAAAGGAGGTGTTGGCTTTGGGGATGACCAGTGAGATATACCCGCTGGAGCGCAGACTACGGGTGGGTGTTGCTATGGTGACCAATGAGCTAAGATAAGGCGGGGATTTGCCTAGCAGTGATTTATAGATGGCCTGGAGCCAGTGGGTTTGGCGACGAATATGTAGTGAGGACCAGCCAACAAGAGCGTACAGGTCACAGTGGTGGGTATTATATGGGGCTTTGGAGACAAAACGGATGGCACTGTGATAGACAACATCCAATTTGCTGAGTAGAGTGTTGGAGGCTATTTTGTAAATGACATCGCCGAAGTCAAGGATCGGTAGGATAGTCAGTTTTACAAGGGCATGTTTGGCAGCATGAGTGAAGGAGGCTTTGTTGCGAAATAGGAAACCGATTCTAGATTTAACTTTGGATTGGAGATTCTTAATGTGAGTCTGGAAGGAGAGTTTACAGTCTAACCAGACACCTAGATATTTGTAGTTGTCCACGTACTCTAGGTCAGACCCGTCTAGAGTAGTGATTCTAGTCGGGTGGGCGGGTGCAAGCAGCGTTCGGTTGAAGAGCATGCATTTTGTTTTACTAGTGTTTAAGAGCAGTTGGAGGCTACTGAAGGAGTGTTGTATGGAATTGAAGCTCGTTTGGAGGTTTGTTAACACAGTGTCCAATGAAGGGCCAGATGTATACAAAATGGTGTCGTCTGCGTAGAGGTGGATCTGAGAGTCACCAGCAGCAAGAGCGACGTCATTGATATACACAGAGAAAAGAGTTGGCCCAAGAATTGAACCCTGTGGCACCCCCATAGAGACTGCCATAGGTCCAGACAACAGGCCCTCCGATTTGACACATTGAACTCTATCTGAGAAGTAGTTGGTGAACCAGGCGAGGCAGTCATTAGAGAAACCAAGGCTATTTAGTCTGCCAATAAGAATGCGGTGGTTGACAGAGTCGAAAGCCTTGGCCAGGTCAATGAAAACGGCTGCACAGTACTGTCTATTATCGATCGCGGTTATAATATCATTTAGGACCTTGAGCGTGGCTGAAGTGCACCCATGACCAGCTCGAAACCGGATTGCATAGCAGAGAAGGTACGGTGGGATTCGAAATGGTTGGTGATCTGTTTGTTGACTTGGCTTTCAAAAACTTTTTGAAAGGCAGGGCAGGATGGATATGGGTCTGTAACAGTTTGGATCTAGAGTGTCACCCCCTTTGAAGAGGGGGATGACCGCGGCAGCTTTCCAATCTCTGGGGATCTCAGACGTTACGAAAGAGAGGTTGAACAGGCTAGTAATAGGGGTTGCGACAATTTCGGCGGCTAGTTTTAGAAAGAAAGGGTCCAGATTGTCTAGTCCAGATGATTTGTAGGGGTCCAGATTTTGCAGCTCTTTTAGAACATCAGCTGTCTGGATTTGTGTGAAGGAGAAGCGGGGGGGCATGGGCAAGTTGCAGCGGAGGGTGCAGAGCTGGTGGCCGGGGTAGTGGTAGCCAGGTGGAAAGCATGGCCAGCCGTAGCAAAATGCTTGTTGAAATTCTCGATTATTGTAGATTTATCGGTGGTGATAGTGTTTCCTAGCCTCAGTGCAGTGGGCAGCTGGGAGGAAGTGCTCTTATTCTCCATGGACTTTACAGTGTCCCAAAACTTTTTGGAGTTAGTGCTACAGGATGCAAATTTCTGTTTGAAAAAAGTTAGCCTTTGCTTTCCTAACTGCTTGTGTATATTGGTTCCTAACTTCCCTGAAAAGTTGCATATCACGGGGCTATTTGATGCTAATGCAGTACGCCACAGGATGTTTTTGTGCTGGTCAAGGGCAGTCAAGTCTGAGGAGAACCAGGGGCTGTATCTGTTCTTAGTTCTGTATTTTTTGAATGGGGCATGTCTATTTAAGATTGAGAGGAAATTACTTTTAAAGAACAACCAGGCATCCTCTACTGACGGAATGAGATCTATATCCATCCAGGATACCTGGGCCAGGTCAATTAGGAAGGCCTGCTCGCTGAAGTGTTTTTGGGAGCGTTTGACAGTGATGAGGGGTGGTCGTTTGACCGCGGACCCGTTACGGACGCAGGCAATAAGGCAGTGATCGCTGAGATCCTGGTTGAAGACAGCGGAGGTGTATTTAGAGGGTAAGTTAGTCAGGATGATATCTATGAGGGTACCCATGTTTACGGATTTAGGGTTGTACCTGGTAGGTTCGTTGATAATTTGCGTGAGGTTGAGGGCATCTAGCTTGGATTGTAGGATGGCTGGGGTATTAAGCATATCCCAATTTAGGTCACCAAGCAGTACGAACTCTGAGGATAGATGGGGGCAATCAGTTCACATATGGTGTCCAGGGCACAGCTGGGGGCTGAGGGGGTCTGTAGCAAGCGGCAACAGTGAGAGATTTATTTCTGGAAAGGTGGATTTTTAGAACTAAAAGCTCAAACTGTTTGGGCACAGACCTGGATAGTATGATGGAGCTCTGCAGGCTATCTCTACAGTAGATTGCAACTCCACCCCCTTTGGCAGTTCTATCTAGACGGAAAATGTTATAGTTGGGGATGGAAATTTCAGAATTTTTGGTGGCCTTCCTAAGCCAGGATTCAGACACTGCTAGAACATCAGGGTTGGCGGAGTGTGCTAACGCAGTGAATAACTCAAACTTAGGAAGGAGGCTTCTGATATTTATGTGCAGAAAACCAAGACTTTTACGGTTACAGAAGTCAATAAATGATAGCTCCTGGGGAGTAGGAGTGATACTGGGGGGCTGCAGGGCCTGGGTTAGCCTCTACATCACCAGAGGAACAGAGGAGGAGTAGAATAAGGATACGACTAAAGGCTTTAAGAACTGGTCTTCTAGTGCGTTGGGTACATAGAATAAAGGGGGCAGTTCTCCGGGCGTTGTAGAAAAGATTCAGGGCATTATGTACAGAAAAGGATATGGAAGGATATGAGTACAGTTCAGGTAATCCTAAGTGTTGGGTAACAATGAAAGAGATAGCATCATTGGAGGCATCGATTGAGCCGGTCTCGGCGTGTATGGGGGGAACAAAGGAACTATATGAGACAGTTTGAGAGGGACTAGGGGTTCTACATTGAAATTGTATAATAAGAACTAACCCAAACAGCAATAGGCAAGGCATAATTGACATAGGAGAGAGGCATAAAGCAGTCACGTGTTATTAGAGAGAGCTAAGACACAACTGGAAATAGCGATAACGTTTGGGCTAAGACTAAACAGAAAAAACAGGACAGAGTACCGTGTAAAGGAACAGTCCAGCAGGCATCAGCTGTGCAGCTGAGTGATCATAAGGTCCAGTGAACAGCAATATGTGAGTCCGAGAGCAGTTCAAATTGGTGCTTCAGCACAGCTAGCAGGGAGCTAGCAGGCTAGCTCAAGGCTAACTGGTGCTTGCTATATGGCAATGGTATCAGCCAGCAACAGGTTGCAGCTAGCTAGCTGGTTGTGATGATCCGGCGCTAGGGTCCAGTGATTCCGGCAGAAAGTCCAATAAGCTATGGGTCGATAGCACGCTGGGTCGATAGCACGCTGTGCAGACTGGCCGACGAATTGTCCAGGCTAGCTAGAGCTGGCTGGTGGATAGTGTAGGCCACGGACAGTGGTGGAGACGCTAACGGTAACTAATAGCAGGTAGCCAATTCAGATTGCGGCTACACACGTTTCAGCTTACGGTTCTTGATGAAAGTTATAAAGAAATAATAGAATCCTTTCCACGTTGGGTGAGGCGGGTTGCAGGAGAGTATATTTAGTTAAAGAGTGAAAGTAAAAAATTTAGAAATATAGACAAAAAAACAAGAAACGGGATATTTACACAGGACGAAAAATAAAAGCGACCGTACTGCTACGCCATCTTGGAGCTATCTCACATCATTGCAAATTAAAGGGCCTCAAGTCTAATTCTGCATCACATCATCATTATAAATTAAAGTGCCCCAAGTCTAATTCTACAATATATCATAATTTCAAACTAAAGTTGCCCAAGTCTAATTCTGCATCACATCATCATTATAAATTAAAGTGGCCCAAGTCTAATTCTGCATCACATCATCATTATAAATTAAAGTGCCCCAAGTCTAATTCTACAATACATCATAATTTCAAACTAAAGTGGCCCAAGTCTAATTCTGCATCACATCATCATTATAAATTAAAGTGGCCCAAGTCTAATTCTGCATCACATCATCATTATAAATTAAAGTGGCCCAAGTCTAATTCTGCATCACATCATCATTATAAATTAAAGTGCCCCAAGTCTAATTCTGCATCACATCATCATTATAAATTAAAGTGCCCCAAGTCTAATTCTGCGTCACATCATCATTATAAATTAAAGTGCCCCAAGTCTAATTCTGCATCACATCATCATTATAAATTAAAGTGCCCCAAGTCTAATTCTACAATACATCATAATTTCAAACTAAAGTGGCCCAAGTCTAATTCTGCATCACATCATCATTATAAATTAAAGTGGCCCAAGTCTAATTCTGCATCACATCATCATTATAAATTAAAGTGCCCCAAGTCTAATTCTACAATATATCATAATTTCAAACTAAAGTTGCCCAAGTCTAATTCTGCATCACATCATCATTATAAATTAAAGTGGCCCAAGTCTAATTCTGCATCACATCATCATTATAAATTAAAGTGCCCCAAGTCTAATTCTACAATACATCATAATTTCAAACTAAAGTGGCCCAAGTCTAATTCTGCATCACATCATCATTATAAATTAAAGTGGCCCAAGTCTAATTCTGCATCACATCATCATTATAAATTAAAGTGCCCCAAGTCTAATTCTGCATCACATCATCATTATAAATTAAAGTGCCCCAAGTCTAATTCTGCGTCACATCATCATTATAAATTAAAGTGCCCCAAGTCTAATTCTGCATCACATCATCATTATAAATTAAAGTGCCCCAAGTCTAATTCTGCATCACCATTCCAAACTAAAGCAAACCAAGTCTAATTCTACATCACCATTCCAAACTAAAGCAAACCAAGTCTAATTCTATATCACATCATTGCAAATTAAAGGGCCTCAAGTCTAATTCTGCATCACATCATCATTATAAATTAAAGTGCCCCAAGTCTAATTCTACAATACATCATAATTTCAAACTAAAGTTGCCCAAGTCTAATTCTGCATCACATCATCATTATAAATTAAAGTGGCCCAAGTCTAATTCTGCATCACATCATCATTATAAATTAAAGTGCCCCAAGTCTAATTCTACAATACATCATAATTTCAAACTAAAGTGGCCCAAGTCTAATTCTGCATCACATCATCATTATAAATTAAAGTGGCCCGAGTCTAATTCTGCATCACATCATCATTATAAATTAAAGTGGCCCAAGTCTAATTCTGCATCACATCATCATTATAAATTAAAGTGCCCCAAGTCTAATTCTGCATCACATCATCATTATAAATTAAAGTGCCCCAAGTCTAATTCTGCATCACATCATCATTATAAATTAAAGTGCCCCAAGTCTAATTCTGCATCACATCATCATTATAAATTAAAGTGCCCCAAGTCTAATTCTGCATCACCATTCCAAACTAAAGCAAACCAAGTCTAATTCTACATCACCATTCCAAACTAAAGCAAACCAAGTCTAATTCTATATCACATCATTGCAAATTAAAGGGCCTCAAGTCTAATTCTACATCACCATTCCAAACTAAACCGGACCAAGTCTAAATATGCATAATCATTACAAACTAAAGAGGCCCAAGTGTAATTCTACATCACATCATCATTACAAACTAAAGAGGCCCAAGTGTAATTCTACATCACATCATCATTACAAACTAAAGAGGCCATAGTCGAGAATTTCAACAAGCATTTTGCTACGGCTGGCCATGCTTTCCACCTGGCTACCACTACCCTGGCCACCAGCTCTGCACCCTCCGCTGCAACTTGCCCATGCCCCCCCAGCTTCTCCTTCACACAAATTCAGACAGCTGATGTTCTAAAAGAGCTGCAAAATCTGGACCCCTACAAATCATCTGGGCTAGACAATCTGGACCCTTTCTTTCTAAAATTAGCTGCTGAAATTGTCGCAACCCCTATTACTAGCCTGTTCATCCTCTCTTTCGTAATGTCTGAGATCCCCAGAGATTGGAAAGCTGCCGCGTCATACCCCTCTTCAAAGGGGGTGACACTCTAGATCCAAACTGTTACAGACCTATATTCATCCTGCCCTGCCTTTCGAACGTTTTTGAAAGCCAAGTTAACAAACAGATTAACGACCATTTCGATTCACACCGTACCTTCTCCGCTATGCAATCCGGTTTCCGAGCTGGTCATGGGTGCACCTCAGCCACGCTCAAGGTCCTAAATGATATTATAACCGCGATTGATAATAGACAGTACTGTGCAGCCGTCTTCATCGACCTGGCCAAGGCTTTCGACTCTGTCAACCACCGCATTCTTATTGGCAGACTAAATAGCCTTGGTTTCTCAAATGACTGCCTCGCCTGGTTCACCAACTACTTCTCAGATAGAGTTCAATGTGTCAAATCGGAGGGCCTGTTGTCTGGACCTATGGCAGTCTCTATGGGGGTGCCACAGGGTTCAATTCTTGGGACGACTCTTTTCTCCGTGTATATCAATGATGTCGCTCTTGCTGCTGGTGACTCTCAGATCCACCTCTACGCAGACGACACCATTTTGTATACATCTGGCCCTTCATTGGACACTGTGTTAAAAAACCTCCAAACGAGCTTCAATGCCATACAACACTCCTTCCGTAGCCTCCAACTGCTCTTAAACACTAGTAAAACTAAATGCATGCTCTTCAATCGAATGCTGCTGGCACTCGCCCACCCGACTAGAATCACTACTCTCGGCGGGTCTGACCTAGAGTATGTGGACAACTACAAATACCTAGGTGTCTGGTTAGACCGTAAACTCTCCTTCCAGACTCACATTAAGCATCTCCAATCCAAAGTTAAATCTAGAATCGGCTTCCTATTTCGCAACAAAGCCTCCTTCACTCATGCTGCCAAACATGTCATTTACAAAATAGCCTCCGACACTCTACTCAGCGAATTGGATGTAGTCTATCACAGTGCCATCCGTTTTGTCACCAAAGCCCCATATACAACCCACCACTGTGACATGTATGCTCTTGTTGGCTGGTCCTCACTACATATTCGTCGCCAAACCCACTGGCTCCAGGCCATCTATAAATCACTGCTAGACAAATCCCCGCCTTATCTTAGCTCATTGGTCACCATACCAACACCCACCCGTAGTATGCGTCCCAGCAGGTATATCTCACTGGTCATCCCCAAAGCCAACACCTCCTTTGGTCGCCATTCCTTCGAGTTCTCTGCTGCCAATGACTGGAACGAAGTGCAAAAATCTCTAAAGCTGGAGACTCTTATCTCCCTCACTAACTTTAAGCATCAGTTGTCAGAGCACCTTACCGATCACTGCACCTGTACACAGCCCATCTGAATTTAGCCCACCCAACTACCTCATCCCCATATTGTTATTTATTTTGCTCATTTGCACCCGAGTATCTCTATTTGCACACCATCTCTTGCACATCTATCATTCCAGTGTTAATACTAATTGTAATTATTTTGCACTATGGCCTATTTATTGCCTTACCTCCATAACTTGCTACATTTGCACACACTGTATATACACTGCTCAAAAAAATTAAGCGAACACTTAAACAACACAATGTAACTCCAAGTCAATCACACTTCTGTGAAATCAAACTGTCCACTTAGGAAGCAACACTGATTGACAATACATTTCACATGCTGTTGTGCAAATGGAATAGACAACAGGTGGAAATTATAGGCAATTAGCAAGACACCCCCAATAAAGGACTGGTTTTGCAGGTGGTGACCACAGACCACTTCTCAGTTCCTATGCTTCCTGGCTGATGTTTTGGCCACTTTTGATGCACTCTAGTGGTAACATGAGACAGAGTCTACAACCCACACAAGTGGCTCAGGTAGTACAGCTCATCCAGGATGGCACATCAATGCGAGCTGTGGCAAGAAGGTTTGCTGTGTCTGTCAGCGTAGTGTCCAGAGCATGGAGGCGCTACCAGGAGACAGGCCAGTACATCAGGAGATGTGGAGGAGGCCGTAGGAGGGCAACAACCCAGCAGCAGGACTGCTACCTCCGCCTTTGTGCAAGGAGGAGCAGGAGGAGCACTGCCACAGCCCTGCAAAATGACCTCCAGCAGGCCACAAATGTGCATGTGTCTGCTCAAACGGTGGTATGAGGGCCCGACGTCCACAGGTGGGGGTTGTGCTTACAGCCCAACACCGTGCAGGACGTTTGGCATTTGCCAGAGAACACCAAGATTGGCAAATTCTGTCTGGAGTCTGGAGACACCGTGGAGAACGTTCTGCTGCCTGCAACATCCTCCAGCATGACCGGTTTGGCGGTGGGTCAGTCATGGTGTGGGGCGGCATTTCTTTGGGGGGCCGCACAGCCCTCCATGTGCTCGCCAGAGGTAGCCTGACTGCCATTAGGTACCGAGATGAGATCCTCAGACCCCTTGTGAGACCATATGCTGGTGCGGTTGGCCCTGGGTTCCTCCTAATGCAAGACAATGCTAGACCTCATGTGGCTGGAGTGTGTCAGCAGTTCCTGCAAGAGGAAGGCATTGATGCTATGGACTGGCCCGCCCGTTCCCCAGACCTGAATCCAATTGAGCACATCTGGGACATCATGTCTCGCTCCATCCACCAACACCACGTTGCACCACAGACTGTCCAGGAGTTGGCGGATGCTTTAGTCCAGGTCTGGGAGGAGATCCCTCAGGAGACCATCCGCCACCTCATCAGGAGCATGCCCAGGCGTTGTAGGGAGGTCATACAGGCACGTGGAGGCCACACACACTACTGAGCCTCATGTTGACTTGTTTTAAGGACATTACATCAAAGTTGGATCAGCCTGTAGTGTGGTTTTCCACTTTAATTTTGAGGGTGACTCCAAATCCAGACCTCCATGGGTTGATACATTTGATTTCCATTGATACTTTTGTGTGATTTTGTTGTCAGCACATTCAACTATGTAAAGAAAAAAGTATTTCATAAGATTATTTCATTCATTCAGATCTAGGATGTGTTATTTTAGTGTTCCCTTTATTTTTTTGAGCAGTGTATATTTTCTGTTGTATTTTTTACTTTGTTTTGTTTACCCCATATGTAACTCTGTGTTGTTGTTTTTATCGCACTGCTTTGCTTTATCTTGGCCAGGTCGCAGTTGTAAATGAGAACTTGTTCTCAACTGGCTTACCTGGTTAAATAAAGGTTAAATAAAAAAATAAAAAAATAAAAACTCAACACTATATACGTCAGCAACCACATCGACTGAAATGACAGCAACATTTAACAAACAGCTGCAGTTAGTTTCAGAATGGATGGCAAGGAATAAGTTAGTCCTAAATATTTCAAAAACTAAAAGCATTGTATTTAGGACAAATCATTTACTAAACCCTAAACCTCAAACAAATCTTGTAATGAATAATGTGGAAATTGAGCAAGTTGAGGAGACTAAATTGCTTGGAATAACCCTGGATTGTAAACTGTCATGGTCAAAATATATTGATACAACAGTAGCTAGGATGGGGAGAAGTCTGTCCATAATAAAGTGCAGCTCTGCATTCTTAACAGCACTATCAACATGGCAGGTCCTACAGGCCCTAGTGTTGTCGCACCAGGACTACTGTTCAGTCGTGTGGTCAGGTGCCACAAAGAGGGAAAATTGCAATTGGCTCAGAACAGGGCAGCACGGCTGGCCCTTGGATGTACACAGAGATCTAATATTAATAATATGCATGCAAATCTCTCCTGGCTCAAAGTGGAGGAGAGATTGACTTCATCACTACTTGTGTTTGTGAGAGGTATTGACATGTTGAATGCACCAAACTGTTTGTTTGAACTACTGGCACACAGCTCGGACACCCATGCATACCCCACAAGTTATGCCACCGGAGGTCTCTTCACAGTCCCCAAGTCAATAACAGACTATGGGAGGCGCACAGTACTACATAGAGCCATGACTACATGGAACTCTATTCCACATCAAGTAACTCATGCCAGCAGTAGAATCAGATTTAAAAAACAGATAAAAATATCCACATTATGGAACAGCGGGGACTGTGACACAACACAAACATAAAAACATGCATACAAACACACGATAACATACGCACTATACACACATGTGCACATGGATTTTGTGTTATAGATACCGTGGGGTGAACAAGTATTTGATACACTGCCGATTTTGCAGGTTTTCCTACTTACAAAGCATGTAGAGGTTTGTAATTTATATCATAGGTACACTTCAACTGTGAGAGACGGAATCTAAAACAAAAATCCAGAAAATCACATTATATGATTTTTAAGTAATTAATTTGCATTTTATTGCATGACATAAGTATTTGATACATCAGAAAAGCAGAACTTAATATTTGGTACAGAAACCTTTGTTTGCAATTACAGAGATCATACGTTTCCTGTAGGTCTTGACCAGGTTTGCACACATTGCAGCAGGGATTTTGGCCCACCCCTCCATACAGACCTTCTCCAGATCCTTCAGGTTTCGCGGCTGTCGCTGGGCAATACGGACTTTCAGCTCCCTCCAAATATTTTCTATTGGGTTCCGGTCTGGAGACTGGCTAGGCCACTCCAGGACCTTGAGATGCTTCTTACGGAGCCACTCCTTAGTTGCCCCGGCTGTGTGTTTCGGGTCGTTGTCATGCTGGAAGACCCAGCCACGACCCATCTTCAATGCTCTTACTGAGGGAAGGAGGTTGTTGGCCAAGATCTCGCGATACATGGCCCATCCATCCTCCCCTCAATATGGTGCAGTCGTCCTGTCCCCTTTGCACAAAAGTATCCCCAAAGAATGATGTTTCCACCTCCATGCTTCACGGTTGGGATGGTGTTCTTGGGGTTGTACTCATCCTTCTTCTTCCCCCAAACACGGTGAGTGGAGTTTAGACCAAATGACCTTCTCCCATTCCTCCTCTGGATCATCCAGATGGTCATTGGCAAACTTCAGACGGGTCTGAACATGCTCTGGCTTGAGCAGTGGGACCATGCGTGCGCTGCAGGATTTTAATCCATGACGGCATAGTGTGTTACTAATGGTTTTCTTTGAGACTGTGGTCCCAGCTCTCTTCAGGTCATTGACCAGGTCCTGCTGTGTAGTTCTGGGCTGATCCCTCACCTTCCTCATGATCATTGATGCCCCACGAGGTGAGATCTTGCATGGAGCCCCAGACCAAGGGTGATTGACCGTCATCTTGAACTTCTTCCATTTTCTAATAATTGCGCCAACAGTTGTTGCCTTCTCACCAAGCTGCTTGCCTATTGTCCTGTAGCCCATCCCAGCCTTGTGCAGGTCTACAATTTTATCCCTGATGTTCTTACACAGATCTCTGGTCTTGGCCATTGTGGAGAGGTTGGAGTCTGTTTGATTGAGTGTGTGGACAGGTGTCTTTTATACAGGTAACGAGTTCAAACAGGTGCAGTTGATACAGGTAATGAGTGGAGAACAGGAGGGCTTCTTAAAGAAAAACTAACAGGTCTGTGAGAGCTGGAATTCTTGCTGGTTGGTAGGTGATCAAATACTTACAGTGGGGGAAAAAGTATTTAGTCAGCCACCAATTGTGCAAGTTCTCCCACTTAAAAAGATGAGAGAGGCCTGTAATTTTCATCATAGGTACACGTCAACTATGACAGACAAAATGAGATTTTTTTTCTCCAGAAAATCACATTGTAGGAATTTTAATGAATTTATTTGCAAATTATGGTGGAAAATAAGTATTTGGTCAATAACAAAAGTTTCTCAATACTTTGTTACATACACTTTGTTGGCAATGACATTGGTCAAACGTTTTCTGTAAGTCTTCACAAGGTTTTCACACACTGTTGCTGGTATTTTGGCCCATTCCTCCATGCAGATCTCCTCTAGAGCAGTGATGTTTTGGGGCTGTCGCTGGGCAACACGGACTTTCAACTCCCTCCAAAGATTTTCTATGGGGTTGAGATCTGGAGACTGGCTAGGCCACTCCAGGACCTTGAAATGCTTCTTACGAAGCCATTCCTTCGTTGCCCGGGCGGTGTGTTTGGGATCATTGTCATGCTGAAAGACCCAGCCACGTTTCATCTTCAATGCCCTTGCTGATAGAAGGAGGTTTTCACTCAAAATCTCACGATACATGGCCCCATTCATTCTTTCCTTTACACGGATCAGTCGTCCTGATCCCTTTGCAGAAAAACAGCCCCAAAGCATGATGTTTCCACCCCCATACTTTACAGTAGGTATGGTGTTCTTTGGATGCAACTCAGCATTCTTTGTCCTTCAAACACGACGAGTTGAGTTTTTACCAAAAAGTTCTATTTTGGTTTCATCTGACCATATGACATTCTCCCAATCCTCTTCTGGATCATCCAAATGCACTCTAGCAAACTTTAGACGGGCCTGGACATGTACTGGCTTAAGCAGGGGGACACGTCTGGCACTGCAGGATTTGAGTCCCTGGCGGCGTAGTGTGTTACTGATGGTAGGCTTTGTTACTTTGGTCCCAGCTCTCTGCAGGTCATTCACTAGGTCCCCCCGTGTGGTTCTGGGATTTTTGCTCACTGTTATTGTGATCATTTTGACCCCACGGGGTGAGATCTTGCGTGGAGCCCCAGATCGAGGGAGATTATCAGTGGTCTTGTATGTCTTCCATTTCCTAACAATTGCTCCCACAGTTGATTTCTTCAAACCAAGCTGCTTACCTATTGCAGATTCAGTCTTCCCAGCCTGGTGCAGGTCTACAATTTTGTTTCTGGTATCCTTTGACAGCTCTTTGGTCTTGGCCATAGTGGAGTTTGGAGTGTGACTGTTTGAGGTTGTGGACAGGTGTCTTTTATACTGATAACAAGTTCAAACAGGTGCCATTAATACAGGTAACGAGTGGAGGACAGAGGAGCCTCTTAAAGAAGAAGTTACAGGTCTGTGAGAGCCAGAAATCTTGCTTGTTTGTAGGTGACCAAATATTATTTTCCACCATAATTTGCAAATAAATTCATAAAAATCCTACAATGTGATTTTCTTGAATTTTTTTCTCAATTTGTCTGTCATAGTTGACGTGTACCTATGATGAAAATTACAGGCCTCTCTCATCTTTTTAAGTGGGAGAACTTGCACAATTGGTGGCTGACTAAATACTTTTTTCCCCCACTGTATGTCATGCAATAAAATGCAAATTAATTACTTAAAAATCATACAATGTGATTTTCTGGATTTTTGTTTTAGATTCCGTCTCTCACAATTGAAGTGTACCTATGATACAAATTACAGACCTCTACATGCTTTGTAAGTAGGAAAACCTGCAAAATCGGCAGTGTATCAAATACTTGTTCTCCCCACTGTATGTGGTAGTAGAGTAGAGGCCTTAATATGTTGTGAAGTCTGTTATGAATATATTGTAATGTTTTTCAAATGTATAACTGCCTTAATTTTGCTGGACCCCAGGAAGAGTAGCCGCTGCCCTGGCAGCAGCTAATGGGGATCCATAATAAATACAAATAACAAACTAAAACATCCCAAGTCTAAGTATAACTCTGACTCCCTCTCGCTCTCTCTCTCTCTCTCTCTCTCTCCAGACCCTGAGGGACTTAGATGGTCATGAGGAGAGGAATGCCCAGGTCCAGTTGGAGAAGGCCAAGGTAGGCCCCAATCTAACTACCTCTATCCCTTGCTTCCGATCTCCTTCCTTACTTGGTCTCGGAGCATTTCGTATTATTCTGTACGTAAATCTGAGTCACTCAATTTAGATGAAATGTTACATTTGGTATCCTATTTATTGATTTGTGGATATCCATCATCCATTTCGTATGATATATTATGAATTGTAAAATCTACAATATGTTACGTATTTGCAAAATGTATGATATGTTTCGAATTCCAATTTGTTTAGTCTAACATTTGCTAGGTGGCTAATGTTAGCTATCTGGCAAACATTAGCTAGGCTAGGAGTTAGGGTTAAGTTTAGGAGTTAGGTTAAAGGGTTAAGGTTAGGGGAAGGGTTAGCTAAAAGGGTTAAGGTTAGGGGAAGGGTTAGCTAAAAGGGTTAAGGTTAGGGGAAGGGTTAGCTAACATGCTAAGTACTTGGAAAGTAGCTAAAAATGTGTAAGTAGTTGAAAAGTTATTAGCTAAATTAGCGAAATGCTAAAGTTGTCCATGATGAGATTGAACACGCAACCTTTGGGTTGCTAGATGTTCACCTTATATGCCCACCCATCCACCCCAACCAACCACCTTTCTTTCACTTTTCCTTAAGTAAAGTTATATCTTATGTAACATATCAAACGTAACATATCATACTAACTTGAATATACCTGATTTACCTTTACTATGTTAAGTCTACCCAGAGACCAGGCTGCCTTCCCATGTTCTCTCTTCTATGTTACCAGTACAAGTCTGTTGTCTTCTGTTACCAGTACAAGTCTGTTGTCTTCTGTTACCAGTACAAGTCTGTTGTCTTCCCTGTTACCAGTACAAGTCTGTTGTCTTCTCTGTTACCAGTACAAGTCTGTTGTCTTTTCTGTTACCAGTACAAGTCTGTTGTCTTCTGTTACCAGTACAAGTCTGTTGTCTTCTGTTACCAATACAAGTATGTTGTCTTCTGTTACCAGTACAAGTCTGTTGTCTTCCCTGTTACCAGTACAAGTCTGTTGTCTTCCATGTTACCAGTACAAGTCTGTTGTCGTCTCTGTTACCAGTACAAGTCTGTTGTCTTCCCTGTTACCAGTACAAGTCTGTGGTCTTCTGTTACCAGTACAAGTCTGTGGTCTTCTGTTACAAGTGCAAGTCTGTTGTCTTTGTCTTACCAGTACAAGTCTGTTGTCTTCTCTGTCTTACCAGTACAAGTCGGTTGTCTTCTCAGTTAGCAGTACAAGTCGGTTGTCTTCTCTGTTACCAGTACAAGTCTGTTGTCTTCTCTGTTACCAGTACAAGTCTGTTGTCTTCTGTTACCAGTACAAGTCTGTTGTCTTCTGTTACCAGTACAAGTATTTTGTCTTCCCTGTTACCAGAACAAGTCTGTTGTCTTCTCTGTTACCAGTACAAGTCTGTTGTCTTCTCTGTTACCAGTACAAGTCTGTTGTCTTATGTTACCAGTACAAGTCTGTGGTCTTCTGTTACCAGTGCAAGTCTGTTGTCTTTGTCTTACCAATACAAGTCGGTTGTCTTCTCTGTTAACAGTACAAGTCGGTTGTCTTCTCTGTTACCAGTACAAGTCAGTTGTCTTCCCTGTTACTAGTGCGTCTGTTGTCTTCTCTGTTTTACCAGTACAAGCCTGTGGCGTTTGCTGTGCGGTGTAACTTCTATTACATACCGGCTGATGATGACAACATCCCAGTACCAGGCCAGGCTGTCACCTTTGAGGCCAGAGACTTTTTACATGTCAAAGAGGTCAGAGTGTAACCCTTAACCCCTAACTCTATGATAGTGATGATGGTTATGGGGATGGGGGTGGGGGTGCATCACACTCCTTCCCTTCTTTGAGCCCACCCCTCTCTTTATTCATGTTTTTGTTTAGTCTGATGTTTTGTCTCCTGTTTCTTTTTACAATTGTAAAGCAGATTTGGGTTGAAAAGCCCCATTTATTATTATTATTAACCCCAATGCCCTGCCTTGTCTGCACCATGTCTGAACAGAAGTTTAATAGTGACTGGTGGCTTGGGCGTCCGGTGAAAGAGGATGGAGTTGTGGGGTTCATACCCAGTCCAACCAACCTGGAGACCATCCTGATCAGGAGAGATGTCCAGGCCAGGAAAGCTGCCAAAGCTCTGGCCAGGTACACAGCCATAAGCCTGATCCTTGACACCCTAACCCTGCTGGTAGCTACTACTACTACATCTACTAGTACTGCATCTACTACTATTACTGCTGCTATATCTACTACTACTACTACATCTACTAGTACTGCATCTACTACTATTACTGCTGCTATATCTACTACTGCTGCTACATCTACTAGTACTGCATCTACTACTATTACTGCTGCTATATCTACTACTGCTACTACATCCACTAGTACTGCATCTACTACTATTACTGCTGCTATATCTACTACTGCTGCTACATCTACTAGTACTGCATCTACTACTATTACTGCTGCTATATCTACTACTGCTACTACATCTACTAGTACTGCATCTACTACTATTACTGCTGCTATATCTACTACTGCTACTACATCTACTAGTACTGCATCTACTACTATTACTGCTGCTATATCTACTACTGCTGCTACATCTACTAGTACTGCATCTACTACTATTACTGCTGCTATATCTACTACTGCTGCTACATCTACTAGTACTGCATCTACTACTATTACTGCTGCTATATCTACTACTGCTACTACATCTACTAGTACTGCATCTACTACTATTACTGCTACTATATCTACTACTGCTGCTACATCTACTAGTACTGCATCTACTACTATTACTGCTGCTACATCTACTACTGCATTTACATTTACATTTACGTCATTTAGCTGACGCTCTTATCCATAGCGACTTATCCAGAGCGACTACTGCTGCTACATCTACTACTACATCTACTAGTACTGCATCTACTACTACTGCTGCTACTACATCTACTACTACTGCTGCTACTACATCTAAATCTGCTGCAACTACTACTAATAATACTTATACTTCTACTGCTGCTGCTACTACTACGGATACTAATACTATTGTTACTAATTATTTTGCTGCTACTACTACAGATACTAATACTATTGTTACTAATTATTTTGCTGCTACTACTACAGATACTAATACTACTACTGTGGCTGCCACTACTAAATCAAATCAAGCTTTATTTATACACAACATTTCAGACATGAAATGCAACGCAATGTGCTTTACAGGAAAAAACAAATAGAAAAACAATATAAATAAATGCTGAAATATTTACTACACAACAAACATAAGCTAAAAAACTAAAGAATGATAAACTGAACAACTAAAAAGCACCCTAAGGAAAAGCAAAGCTAAAAATATGTATTTTAAGATCTCTTTTAAATATATCCACAGTTTCGTCCCCCCTCAGGTTCTCTGGCAGGCTATTCCAGAGGCTGAGGGCATAGTAACTAAAGGCTGCCTCTCCATGCCTCTTGGTCCTAGACTTTGGGATAGTTACGAGGCCAGGGCCAGAGCACCTAAGGGACCTACTGGGGACATAATTTAAAAGCATGTCTGACAGGTATTTGGGTGCACAATTGTGGATTGATTTAAAAACCAATAGAAGAACCTTTAAATTAATTATAAAATTCACTGCAACCAGTGCAGAGACCTTAAAACCGGTGTAATGTGTGCTCTCCGTCTGGTCTTGGTCAGTACCCGTGCTGCAGCATTCTGTATGTTCCCCTCACTGCCCTTACCAGCCAAAATACCCGGACCCTTCAATGGACTGATACCGCCCTGACTGCTTTCAACAACTTGAAACGCCTCTTCATCTCAGCTCCTGTCCTTCGCCAACCTGATCCGACCCTTCCTTTCACCCTGGAGGTGGATGCCTCCGAAGTAGGAGTAGGAGTAGGAGCCATACTCTTTCAGCGGGTGGGAACACCTCCCAAATCACATCCCTGATGTGGGGAACAGAGAACTCCTCGCCATCAAGCTGGCCCTCGAGGAGTGGCGCCACTGGTTGGAGGGTGCACAATATCCCTTTCTCGTCCTAACAGATCATCGTAATCTGGAATATATCAGAGGGGCCAAGAGGTTAAACTCCAGATAAGCCCGCTGGGCTCTCTTCTTCACACGCTTCCATTTTCATGTTACTTACATCCCTGGAAATAACAATTTAAAAGCTGATGCTCTCTCCCGCCAGTTTGACTTTCCGACCAGTAACTCAGACCCTACACCCGTTCTTCCTTCCTCTTGCATTCTGGGACCGGTACAGAAGGAGGTTCACTCTGCTATACAAGAAGCCCTAACCTCAGACCTTTCTCCTCCTGAGACACCAGCTGGGAAGAGTTACGTACCAGCAGCTGTTAGACCCCAACTGATGCAATGGTGTCACACGTCCTTGGGGTCAGGACATCCGGGCATTACACAAACCACCAAACTTCTAGCCCGTAAGTTCTGGTGGTCCTCACTGGCATCCGACGCAAGGCATTACGTACTCATCATCTCCCTTCCGGTAAGCTTCAACCTTTGCCAATCCCTCACAGACCCTGGTCCCACATAGCTGTTGACTTCATCACAGAATCCTCTGGTAACACCACCATCCTTGTCATAGTAGACCGTTTTTCAAAAATGTGTCGTCTGGTTCCTCGTCCTCATTTACCTAACACCATGGAATTTGCTGAGTGTATGTTCCAACAGGTGTTCCGTCTGTATGGGATTCCGGAGGACATAGTCTCTGACCGTGGGCCCCAGTTTGTCTCCCGGGTGTGGCGAGCCTTCTGTGACCGACTGGGGGTCGCCCTCAGCCTCCCCTCCGGGTACCATCCCCAGACCAACGGGCAGACGGAACGCCTGAACCAAGATATAGGGAAGTACCTCCTCCAACAATGTTCTGCCTCTCCACACGAGTCTGTATATGGCCTAGCCGAATACGCTCAGAACTCACTCATGCATTCATCCCTTCGCCTTACTCTGTTTCTGTGTGTACTTGGTTACCAACCCCCATGTTTCCCTGGGAGGCAGAGCCTGGTACTGTCCCAGCTGTCGACGACTGGTTTCGGAAGAGTGAGCGGGTATGGGAGACCGCTCACCGGCATCTGCAGGAAGCCTCTAATACCCAGAAACGCTTTTCCGACAGATGCCACCGATCTACGCCACTCTTTCACCCCGGACAGCGTGTGTGGCTCTCTATCAGAGACATCCGGCTCCGCCTCCCCTGCAAAAAGTTCTGTCCTCGCGATTGGTCCCTTCAAGATAACCCATCGCATCAACCCTGTCACGTACTGCCTCCAGTTACCCCGTCAGTATAAAATCTCCTCGTCCTTCCATGTGTCTCTGTTAAAACCGGTCACCTACATTCCTCTTCATCCTCCAGTCTCAACCCACAGTGCACCCCCACCATTGGACGTCGGAGGGGAACCTGCCTACGCCATTCAGGCCATCCTTGATTCCAAACGCCTGAGAGGTCGCATCCACTATCTAGTGGACTGGAAAGGTTATGGGCCTGAAGACCGGTCCTGGGTTCCCAACCAGGACATCCTCGATCCAGAGATGATTCAGGCAATCCACCGTAACCCTTCGGATCATCCCGCTCCCTGACCTCGGGGTCGACCCCCGAACAGACCCACTTGACATCAGCCTCGACGCAGAACATCGGGTCAGTCCATGACCTTGTCGAACTAGCCTGCCGGACCTCGCCCTCGACGTAGGCGGCCGCCTCTGCTCCCCCACCCGCTCCACCCTCTGGTGCCGTTGGGTCGTGAGGAGCCTCCCTTGGGCTCCTTGGGTTCTTGAACGTAGCCCTGTTTCTTTGTGTTCTTGACATAGCCCTGTCTTTCATTTTTGTTAATTGATTTCACCTGTGTTAGTTACTCACCTGGTCTCATCAGCTCCTTATTTAGTTCAGTTCATTCTGTTTGTGCCTTGTGAGGTATTGTTCATTTTGACTCTACTGAGCCTTTTCCTAGCTCGTTTGTGAGAACCAGTTATAGCCTTCAGTCCTAGTTTTTGATTCTCTTGCCTGTTTGCCTACCTGTGTATGACCATTGCCTGCCTGTGACCACGATTCCTGCTTTTTGCGAAGGCTAAATAAACACCTGCCGCGCTCTGCACGTTAATCTACACCTTTTTCTCCCTGAGTATTCATTACAGTGTGATTCACCTTCGCCTGGACCGGAGAGGCCAACCGACCTCTCCAGTGTGTCCAAAAGGACATTATGGTCAACAGTTTCGAATGCAGCACTTAAATCCAACAGTACAAGGACAGAGAGCTGTTTGGCATCTGTGTTGGCACTAAGATCATTTATCACTTTAACTAAGGCTGTCTCTGTGCTGTGGTAGTCATGATAACCAGATTTGAATTTTAAAAATATCATTTAGCTGTTTGAACACTAATTTCTCCAGAATTTTGCTTAAGAATGGAAGGTTGGAGATTGGCCCGAAAATTGTTAAGAGCTGAAGAATCTAGATGACTTTTCTTCAGAAGGGGTTTCACCATAGCAGTGGGGAAAGTGCCTGTGAACAGGGAGTGATTAACAATAGCTTGCACTTCTTCAGATATTAAATTAAAAACTGTTTTTAAGAAGGTGGTGGGGATAGGATCGAGAAGGCAGGTAGAAGGCTTAAGTTGTGATAACACTTTCCTGAGCATGTCTGTCAACCAGGGAAAATAAATCCATAGTACCTTTGTGTGGTAGGCTAGGGTACATATCAAACTTCTCAGCAGGTCTTGCTTGACTGATACCCAGCCTAATGTTATCTTATCTCTGAAATATGCCGCAAACTCATCACATTTAGATGTGGAGGAAAGTTCACATAGGTTTGCGGGGGTAGGATTTATCAGGCCATAAATGGTCGAGACGAGCACTCTCAAATTATTCTAATTAATAGAGATCAAGTTAGTAAAATCTGGCCGTCTGGCATTTCTAATTGCCTTGTTATATATGCCAAGTATCTCTCTCAGAATATCATAATGGACTTGCAACTTTGACTTTCTCCACTTCTGCTCTGCCTTTCTGCAATTTTTCTTTAGTTGATTAGTTTCCTCATCCAAGGGGCTCTCCGTTTGGATGGGGCCTTTTCCAACTTTACTGGAGCTATTGGTAATATATGGTTGCCCTTAATTTACCATTAAAGTTATCAACTAAATCACCACAAGAGGAAGGCAGAATAGGTGGTGGAGTATTGTTCATACACTCAATAAAATCTGTATCAACTTCAGAGGTAAGATAGCGTTTCTTAATGCGTTCAGTATTACCCTGTGTTGCTATGGGCAACAAGGTAGTAAAACATCCACAGTGGTGATCAGATAAAGCAACATCAACAATAGAGGACATGTCAATAGAAAGCCCCTTGGTAATAACCAGGTCCAGAGGGGCAGTGCTTTGGTGGCCTTTACAGGGTTCTGACCAGCACTGGTGGCTGACATTTAAACAGTATAGCATGATGCTCAAAAGACGGACTCCCGAGGCTGGTAGGTCCGTCTCAAGTGGGGCAAAGCTGTTTGATAGTTGGATTGGATAGATGAAGGGTGGCCAAACTGCCTCCCCGATCTACTACGCCTTGTGAGTGTCCAGTCTCCCATGGACCGCGGAGTTGAGCTTAGCATCTTTCCATTGGATTGGCACAGAACAATGCAGCCCGACTCAGACAGCTTTGCTATAGCAGGCATTTAAAATTGAGATGAGGTTTGCCTGGGTTACAGCAAGGTCGGTGTACTTAGAAAGCAGGTTATCCTTTTGTCACAGCCGAGCTAACAGCCGGAGGATCTCTTCTCTGAGCTGCTTGATGGTGGTGAATTTAGGGCAGAAAAATCCCTGTCCATTTTCCAGTTACACCTTATCTTCATCTTGTGACAGTGTGGAAATCATCTCACACCAGAAGAATTTGTGCCCAGCCTTGGATAAAAACACCGGTGGGCTAGCACTGCTAGCGTTAGCCTGCTCCGTTTTCATGATGGCTAGCAGCTAACTGCTACTTAACAGGAATCCGGGACACAAACTTGCGGTCCCAGCCATAAAGGCTGACTGCGTCGCGGAATCTGTAGTAATACAAACTTTAGCTATGATTAAAAACAATTTAATGAAAACAATTTCATAAAAAAACTAACCGAGTGTATATGGTACACTGTTCTGTTGCGCGCTTTGATGACGTCTGTTGCGTGATGACGGACACACATCTCTGCTGCTGATGCTACTACTACTGTTATTACGACTTCTACTATTACTACTGTTATTACAACTTCTACTACTACTACTGTTATTACGACTTCTACTATTACTACTGTTATTACGACTTCTACTATTACTACTGTTATTACAACTTCTACTATTACTACTGTTATTACGACTTCTACCACTACTACTGTTATTACGACTTCTACTACTACTACTGTTATTACGACTTCTACTACTACTACTGTTATTACGACTTCTACTATTACTACTGTTATTACGACTTCTACTATTACTACTGTTATTACGACTTCTACTATTACTACTGTTATTACGACTTCTACTATTACTACTGTTATTACGACTTCTACTATTACGACTGTTATTACGACTTCTACTATTACTACTGTTATTACGACTTCTACTACTACTACTGCTATTACGACTTCTACTACTACTACTGTTATTACGACTTCTACTATTACGACTGTTATTACGACTTCTACTATTACTACTGTTATTACGACTTCTACTATTACGACTGTTATTACGACTTCTACTATTACTACTGTTATTACGACTTCTACTATTACTACTGTTATTACGACTTCTACTATTACGACTGTTATTTCGACTTCTACTATTACTACTGTTATTACGACTTCTACTATTACGACTGTTATTACGACTTCTACTATTACTACTGTTATTACGACTTCTACTATTACGACTGTTATTACGACTTCTACTATTACTACTGTTATTACGACTTCTACTATTACTACTGTTATTACGACTTCTACTATTACTACTGTTATTACGACTTCTACTATTACTACTGTTATTACAACTTCTACTACTACTGTTATTACGACAACTACTATTACTACTGTTATTACAACTTCTACTATCACTACTGTTATTACGACTTCTACTATTACTACTGTTATTACAACTTCTACTATTACTACTGTTATTACAACTTTTACTATTACTACTGTTATTACGACTTCTACTACTACTACTGTTATTACGACTTCTACTATTACTACTGTTATTACGACTTCTACTATTACTACTGTTATTACAACTTCTACTATTACTACTGTTATTACGACTTCTACTATTACTACTGTTATTACGACTTCTACTATTACTACTGTTATTACGACTTCTACTATTACTACTGTTATTACGACTTCTACTATTACTACTGTTATTACGACTTCTACTATTACTACTGTTATTACGACTTCTACTATTACTACTGTTATTACGACTTCTACTATTACTACTGTTATTACGACTTCTACTACTACTACTGTTATTACGACTTCTACTATTACTACTGTTATTACGACTTCTACTATTACTACTGTTATTACGACTTCTACTATTACTACTGTTATTACGACTTATACTACTACTACTGTTATTACGACTTCTACTATTACTACTGTTATTACGACTTCTACTATTACTACTGTTATTACGACTTCTACTATTACTACTGTTATTACGACTTCTACTACTACTACTGTTATTACGACTTCTACTATTACTACTGTTATTACGACTTCTACTATTACTACTGTTATTACGACTTCTACTATTACTACTGTTATTACGACTTCTACTATTACTACTGTTATTACGACTTCTACTATTACTACTGTTATTACGACTTCTACTATTACTACTGTTATTACAACTTCTACTATTACTACTGTTATTACGACTTCTACTATTACTTCTGTTATTACGACTTCTACTATTACTACTGTTAATACGACTTCTACTATTACTACTGTTATTACGACTTCTACTATTACTACTGTTATTACGACTTCTACTATTACTACTGTTATTACGACTTCTACTATTACGACTGTTATTACGACTTCTACTATTACTACTGTTATTACGACTTCTACTATCACTACTGTTATTACGACTTCTACTATTACTACTGTTATTACGACTTCTACTATCACTACTGTTATTACGACTTTTACTATTACTACTGTTATTACAACTTCTACTATCACTACTGTTATTACGACTTCTACTATTACTACTGTTATTACGACTTCTACTATTACTACTGTTATTACGACTTCTACTATTACTACTGTTATTACGACTTCTACTACTACTACTGTTATTACGACTTCTACTACTACTACTGTTATTATGACTTCTACTATTACTACTGTTATTACGACTTCTACTACTACTACTGTTATTACGACTTCTACTACTACTACTGTTATTATGACTTCTACTATTACTACTGTTATTACGACTTCTACTACTACTACTGTTATTACGACTTCTACTACTACTACTGTTATTACGACTTCTACTATTACTACTGTTATTACGACTTCTACTACTACTACTGTTATTACGACTTCTACTATTACTACTGTTATTACGACTTCTACTACTACAACTGTTATTACGACTTCTACTATCACTACTACTTCTACTATTACTATTATTCCTACTACTACTACTACTACTACTACTACTACTACTACTACTACTACTACTACTACCACTACTACTACTACTGCCACTACTACTACTACTACTACTACTACTACCACTACTACTACTACTGCCACTACTACTACTACTACTACTACTACTACTACTACTACTACTACTACTACTATCACTACTAATACTGTTATTACTACTACTACTACTACTACTACTACCACTACTACTACTACTGCTACTACTACTACTACTACTACTACTACTACTATCACTACTAATACTGTTATTACTACTACTACTACTACTACTACTACTACTACTACTATCACTACTGCTGTCACTACTAATACTGTTATTACTACTACCATTACTGCTGTAATAAAGAAGACTGCTATAAAGATTGGTTCTCACTTTTCTTCTAGTAAAGCAGCAGTTTCTCAAGACACGAATAAGAAGTACACCCCTCCTTCAACTGGTGAGTTATTGTATTTATTCTGCTTAATTTCATTGAAAAATGTATTATTGTGGCTGTTAGGGCTAGATGTACTATTGTGCCTGTTAGGGCTAGATGTACTATTGTGGCTGTTAGGGCTAGATGTACTATTGTGGCTGTTAGGGCTAGATGTACTATTGTGGCTGTTAGGGCTAGATGTACTATTGTGGCTGTTAGGGCTAGATGTACTATTGTGGCTGTTAGGGCTAGATGTACTATTGTGGCTGTTAGGGCTAGATGTACTAGTGTTCCTGGCTGTTAGGGCTAGATGTACTATTGTGGCTGATAGGGCTAGATGTACTATTGTGGCTGTTAGGGCTAGATGTACTATTGTGCCTGGCTGTTAGGGCTAGATGTACTATTTTGGCTGTTAGGGCTAGATGTACTATTGTGGCTGTTAGGGCTAGATGTACTATTGTGGCTGTTAGGGCTAGATATACTATTGTGGCTGTTAGGGTTAGATGTACTATTGTGCCTGTTAGGGCTAGATGTATTATTGTGGCTGTTAGGGTTAGATGTACTATTGTGGCTGTTAGGGTTAGATGTACTATTGTGGCTGTTAGGGTTAGATGTACTATTGTGGCTGTTAGGGCTATATGTACTATTGTGGCTGTTAGGGCTAGATGTACTATTGTGGCTGTTAGGGCTAGATGTACTATTGTGGCTGTTAGGGCTAGATGTACTATTGTGGCTGTTAGGGCTATATGTACTATTGTGGCTGTTAGGGCTTGATGTACTATTGTGGCTGTTAGGGCTAGATGTACTATTGTGGCTGGCTGTTAGGGCTAGATGTATTATTGTGGCTGTTAGGGCTAGATGTACTATTGTGGCTGTTAGGGCTAGATGTACTATTGTGGCTGTTAGGGCTAGATGTACTATTGTGCCTGTTAGGGCTAGATGTACTATTGTGGCTGTTAGGGCTAGATGTACTATTGTGGCTGTTAGGGTTAGATGTACTATTGTGGCTGTTAGGGCTAGATGTACTATTGTGGCTGTTAGGTCTAGATGTACTATTGTGGCTGTTAGGGTTAGATGTACTATTGTGGCTGTTAGGGCTAGATGTACTTTTGTGGCTGTTAAGGCTAGATGTACTATTGTGGCTGTTAGGGCTAGATGTACTATTGTGCCTGTTAGGGCTAGATGTACTATTGTGGCTGTTAGGGTTAGATGTACTATTGTGGCTGTTAGGGCTAGATGTACTATTGTGGCTGTTAGGGCTAGATGTACTATTGTGGCTGTTAGGGTTAGATGTACTATTGTGGCTGTTAGGGCTAGATGTACTTTTGTGGCTGTTAGGGCTAGATGTACTATTGTGGCTGTTAGGGCTAGATGTACTATTGTGCCTGTTAGGGCTAGATGTACTATTGTGCCTGTTAGGGCTAGATGTATTATTGTGGCTGTTAGGGCTAGATGTACTATTGTGGCTGTTAGGGCTAGATGTACTATTGTGCCTGTTAGGGCTAGATGTATTATTGTGGCTGTTAGGGCTAGATGTACTATTGTGGCTGTTAGGGCTAGATGTACTATTGTGGCTGTTAGGGCTAGATGTACTTTTGTGGCTGTTAGGGCTAGATGTACTATTGTGGCTGTTAGGGCTAGATGTACTATTGTGCCTGTTAGGGCTAGATGTACTATTGTGGCTGTTAGGGCTAGATGTACTATTGTGGCTGTTAGGGTTAGATGTACTATTGTGGCTGTTAGGGCTAGATGTACTATTGTGGCTGTTAGGGCTAGATGTACTATTGTGGCTGTTAGGGCTAGATGTACTATTGTGGCTGTTAGGGCTAGATGTACTATTGTGGCTGTTAGGGCTAGATGTACTATTGTGGCTGTTAGGGCTAGATGTACTATTGTGGCTGTTAGGGCTAGATGTACTATTGTGGCTGTTAGGGCTAGATGTACTATTGTGGCTGTTAGGGCTAGATGTACTATTGTGGCTGTTAGGGTTAGATGTACTATTGTGGCTGTTAGGGCTAGATGTACTATTGTAGCTGTTAGGGCTAGATGTACTATTGTGGCTGGCTGTTAGGGCTAGATGTACTATTGTGGCTGTTAGGGCTAGATGTACTATTGTAGCTGTTAGGGCTAGATGTACTATTGTGGCTGTTAGGGTTATGTGTATTATTGTGGCTGTTAGAGTTATGTGTAATATTGTGTGAGCATGATGGAATGCATGTTTTCACTTCTGTCCTCTTTCTTCCCCCAGTTGCACAAGCGCAAAAGAAGTCGGTAAGTGTGTTTGCATGTTAGTGTGTGTTATTTTTTTGCCAGTCAGTGTAACAATGGTAGGCAAATCCTTGACTCTATCCATTGAACCAAATGATACCAGCCCACTGAATGAATGACAAATGGATGGAATGGGTGATAATTGTGCAAGTTACTTCATAATGTCATTTAAATTAGGCCTAACTCAATGAAGAGGGTGAAGAGGTTTATTTAATTTAGAACAACAATAGTGTAAAGATGAGTTTGTGTTATGCCTATGTTGTGACGGGACTTTCATTAATATGATGACTGTTACATATCGAATCAACTAACTATGTTTTATTGTTACTCGATTAAATTAATCAAGTAACAATTAACTCATTAGGATTTGGGGCACCACGGAGGAAGTTGTTATAGAGTTACCATCTCCCGAATTAAACTCTAAAAGGTCTTTACCTAGCAATATGTATAAAACAGTCAATGTATCAATCATTGCCTCTTATCAGTCGTCATTCTGAATGGTCGCAGAATTCTTGGATCCGCAAGAACCCCAGCCTTATTTATGATTCAGCACTACACAAATTGCCTTAATTATTTATTTACTAGCTAACTAAATAATAACATAGAATACATACATAATTAGGTCTTCCGTGTGTGACAGTGGTCTAAGGCACTGCATCGCTGTGGCCGGCAGGGATGTTGCTCAGTTGGTAGAGCATGGCGTTTGCAACGCCAGGGTTGTGGGTTCGATTCCCACGGGGGGCCAGTATGAAAATAAAAAATAATGTATGCACTAACTGTAAGTCGCTCTGGATAAGAGTGTCTGCTAAATGACTAAAATGTAAATGTTAATACATGAGAAAAAGTCCCTAGCGGACTAACAACAGCATGACTGCTTGGTTATCAAAAGAGGGAGGAGTAGAGGGAGAGACAAAGAGAGAGTCCAACTTATTTTGATACATTTGGAAACTACCCTCAAAGTAATCATCATACCTTGCTCACGAACCACCGCCCGTTTTGGAGTAAGAAACCAATGAATGTATTTACGTGTTTGCCGCTCGTCTTGTCTATCTCTGTTGACCCAAGCCCTCTTGGAAAGGAGGTTTTGGCTGGGTCTTCGCACAGCTCACTTGTAAGGCTCTGATTGTCCACCAGAGGTCACAATGCCCTTCTTCTTTGTTCTGGCTTGTAGTGGAGTGTACTCAGAGCCAGTGGTGTAAAGTATTTAAGTACAAATACTTTAAAGTACTACTTAAGTCATTTTTTGGGGTATCTGTACTTTACTTTACTATTTATATTTTTGGCAATTTTTCTTTTACTTCACTACATTCCTAAAGAAAATGATATACTTTTTACTCCATACATTTTCCCTGACACACAAAATGGTACAATTCACACACTTATCAAGAGAACATCCCTGGTCATACTTACTGCCACTGATCTGGCGAACTCACTAAACACAAATGCTTTGTTTGTCAATTATGTCTGAGTGTTGGAGTGTGCCCCTGGCTATCCGTCAATTTAAAAAAACAAGACAATTGTGTCGTCTGGTTTGCTTAATATAAGGAATTTGAAATTATTTATACTTTTACTTTTGATACTTAAGTACATTTGAGCAATTCCATTTACTTTTGATACTTGTATACTTTTACTCAAATAGTATTTGACTTTCACTTTTACTTGAGACATTTTCTATTAAGGTATCTTTACTTTTACTCAAGTATGACAATTGAGTACTTTTTCCACCACTGCTCAGAGCAGATACTTGGTGACTGTCTGAGATGGGATTTTCTCCATCCCACCAGTTCTAGATCACTTTACGCGCACAGCTGCAGACTGGCAATGTTCTGGTCTAGTGAGTTTATCTTCTTCACCTTGTGTTGAGATTCAAAGTTCTAACCATTTCAAACGTGTGGACTACCGTCTCCACGCTTTCTGGTCTTTCTGGTCTATGTGGTAGGTGATTTGGACGGAGGCGCAGGTGGGTAAATCACAGAATAAATGGTTTATTCGGTAAGACAGCGGTAGGCAGCAATGCGTAAAACACTCCAGTGCGGTATTACGGCACACTGGAGAAAACAAGGCACAGGGGTGAATATCCTGGAGATACAAATACAAAGAGCTCCACCGAGCTATAGTCACCTCCACAATAAACAATCACACACAAAGACAAGGGGGCAGAGGGAACACTTATACAGGTACTGATGATATGATATGAACCAGGTGTGTGTAAGAACAAGACAAAACATACACACACCAAGCACCACAGCTCCCACTGGGGAACAGAAGACCCAATGTCAAGGCAGTATGTCCTGCTCTCCCTCTTCCCGAAGCACCACAGCTCCCACTGGGGAACAGAAGACCCAATGTCAAGGCAGCAGGTCCTGCTCTCCCTCTTCCCCAAGCACCACAGCTGCCACTGGGGAACAGAAGACCCAATGTCAAGGCAGTAGGTCCTGCTCTCCCTCCTCCCCAAGCACCACAGCTCCCACTGGGGAACAGAAGACACAATGTCAAGGCAGCAGGTCCTGCTCTCCCTCCTCCCCAAGCACCACAGCTCCCACTGGGGAACAGAAGACACAATGTCAAGGCAGCAGGTCCTGCTCTCCCTCCTCCCCAAGCACCACAGCTCCCACTGGGGAACAGAAGACCCAATGTCAAGGCAGTAGGTCCTGCTCTCCCTCTTCCCCAAGCACCACAGCTCCCACTGGGGAACAGAAGACCCAATGTCAAGGCAGCAGGTCCTGCTCTCCCTCCTCCCCAAGCACCACAGCTCCCACTGGGGAACTGAAGACCCAATGTCAAGGCAGCAGGTCCTGCTCTCCCTCCTCCCCAAGCACCACAGCTGCCACTGGGGAACAGAAGACCCAATGTCAAGGCAGTAGGTCCTGCTCTCCCTCCTCCCCAAGCACCACAGCTCCCACTGGGGAACAGAAGACCCAATGTCAAGGCAGTAGGTCCTGCTCTCCCTCGTCCCCAAGCACCACAGCTCCCACTGGGGAACAGAAGACCCAATGTCAAGGCAGTAGGTCCTGCTCTCCCTCCTCCCCAAGCACCACAGCTCCCACTGGGGAACAGAAGACCCAATGTCAAGGCAGTAGGTCCTGCTCTCCCTCTTCCCCAAGCACCACAGCTGCCACTGGGGAACAGAAGACCCAATGTCAAGGCAGCAGGTCCTGCGCTCCCTCTTCCCCAAGCACCACAGCTGCCACTGGGGAACAGAAGACCCAATGTCAAGGCAGCAGGTCCTGCTCTCCCTCCTCCCCAAGCACCACAGCTCCCACTGGGGAACAGAAGACCCAATGTCAAGGCAGTAGGTCCTGCTCTCCCTCTTCCCCAAGCACCACAGCTCCCACTGGGGAACAGAAGACCCAATGTCAAGGCAGCAGGTCCTGCTCTCCCTCTTCCCCAAGCACCACAGCTCCCACTGGGGAACAGAAGACCCAATGTCAAGGCAGCAGGTCCTGCTCTCCCTCCTCCCCAAGCACCACAGCTCCCACTGGGGAACAGAAGACCCAATGTCAAGGCAGTAGGTCCTGCTCTCCCTCTTCCCCAAGCACCACAGCTCCCACTGGGGAACAGAAGACCCAATGTCAAGGCAGCAGGTACTGCTCTCCCTCTTCCCCAAGCACCACAGCTCCCACTGGGGAACAGAAGACCCAATGTCAAGGCAGCAGGTCCTGCTCTCCCTCTTCCCCAAGCACCACACTTCCCACTGGGGAACAGAAGACCCAATGTCAAGGCAGCAGGTCCTGCTCTCCCTCCTCCCCAAGCACCACAGCTCCCACTGGGGAACAGAAGACCCCAATGTCAAGGCAGCAGGTCCTGCTCTCCCTCTTCCCCAAGCACCACAGCTCCCACTGGGGAACAGAAGACCCAATGTCAAGGCAGCAGGTCCTGCTCTCCCTCCTCCCCAAGCACCACAGCTCCCACTGGGGAACAGAAGACCCAATGTCAAGTCAGCAGGTCCTGCTCTCCCTCTTCCCCAAGCACCACAGCTCCCACTGGGGAACAGAAGACCCAATGTCAAGGCAGCAGGTCCTGCTCTCCCTCTTCCCCAAGCACCACAGCTCCCACTGGGGAACAGAAGACCCAATGTCAAGGCAGTAGGTCCTGCTCTCCCTCTTCCCCAAGCACCACAGCTCCCACTGGGGAACAGAAGACCCAATGTCAAGGCAGTAGGTCCCGCTCTCCCTCTTCCCCAAGCACCACAGCTCCCACTGGGGAACAGAAGACCCAATGTTAAGTCGGCAGGTGCACACGAAACAAGGCCCATGAAAACTGTGTGTAGTGCAACCAATTTGTTTGTGGGGCTTGCTCACACATAGCCCCGAATCTGTGTGCTGACTGTGGACCCGAAGCATAAAGAGAAGACGAGACTAATTAATGTGTAAAGGCTCGGATATAAGGGCACAATACAGTGTCTGATATAATCACCAAATGACTGTTTTTATATCTTGTCATGAATATATTTCCACAAATATTTATTTATGCAATTAATCCTTTACAATTGTTCATGCACTGGTGCTTTTCTTTAGGAATACAGCAAATACTTTCAACTGTGCAGCTGGCGGGTTATATTATTGTTATTAGCATATTTTTTGTTTCTACTTTGTTAAAAGAAGCTGTAATTGGACTTTATTTATTAACTAAATTACTAATCGAATCTACAAATACAGTTGATCAAATGGATTACACTGTAATGTTTTTATTGTCAGGGAAATGAAAATAGGCTATAGGCCTACTTTTTTTCTAGGACTTGGTAGAATTATACAAAACATATCATTGACTCTATCTAAACAAATACTGTACAATGTTCTCTAGCGGGTGCTGATATGTTGAAAGTCCAGGTGGTTCTAGTGTTAAGGAAATAGACACTTGGCTCAAATAGAAGCCTCTCTAATACCGCTTGTTGTGTCCGGTGATTTAAACAAATAAATGCCTTGGCTATTAATTTACATTTGACAGAACTTTATTAGTTAGTTCAAACTGATTTTTTGCAATTAAAGAGGCAACAGCCAGCAGACCAGGGTTTAAACTATCAACCCTTGCAGTTATGCAAGCACACCACCTGTGCCAGTAAAGTCCAGACCTTTAGTCAGAAGCCGAATTACAGGTTACAATAGAACTGCCAATGACAGCCTTTTGGTTGCTCAACTAAATCCGGCCTTGCATGTGGAAATGCTGTATAATGCTCCTTTAACAGAAAATCACTTTCCGGTGTGAAAAACATGTAAAAACAACAAAATTATGTTTTAAGTGAGAAGCAGGTATTGGTCTGAAGCTGGGAAAAAAAGGACATTCACATGAGCACCACAATGCCTACTATACCCATGCTCCACCAAGGTTTTCCAGCACACAGCTTTGACCTACTACTGTAGCTATGCCTATTGTACTTCAAACAGTGTGTAGGCAGGATGCTTAGAATTCAAACCCTCTCAAACAGCCTAATTCATACTCTACAGAGGGATAATGGACTTTACAGTGTCCTGCTATTAAAATTATCTATATGTACACTGAGTACCAAACATTAGGAACAACATCCTAATATTGAGTTGAATTGAATCAGCGATTTGATTCAACACAAAAGCCACTGATATTGCCAACTACTTTAATGATTTTTTCATTGGCAAGATTAGCAAACTTGGTTATGACATGCCAACAACAAATTCGGAACTTACACATCCATGCACAACTGGCCAAATTATGAAAGTGAGTGTGAAAGAGGTGAAATAATTCAACAATGATAAGCTACCTGGGTCTGACAACTTGACTGGAAAATTACTGATGATGACAAACGGACTACAGTGGGGAAAAAAAGTATTTAGTCAGCCACCAATTGTGCAAGTTCTCCCACTTAAAAAGATGAGAGAGGCCTGTAATTTTCATCATAGGTACACGTCAACTATGACAGACAAATTGACAAAAGAAATTCCAGAAAATCATATTGTAGGATTTTTAATGAATTTAATTGCAAATTATAATATAATAATATAATATATATATTTTTTTAAAAATTGCTCCTGAACTTCTTCTACTCTCAACCTCTCCAATCATTTTCATGATGTCCATCCGGTTTGCTTCTATATGCCATATCTTTCTAACTGTGCTCTTTCCCAAAAGCTCCCAACAAACAACCTATATACTTATTATGGACACAGTTATTTTTCACTAATTTACTCCAAGTAGGGAAATGATGGCGGGGTTGAAAAGTAATAAAGGGGAGTATATATATAAAAAATATGGGGGATTGGAAGTGATGCAGACAATTACATTGATAGAAGATACAATCTATCTGCAATATTAAGCTGATCCATCCCCCCCACAAAAAAATAAAAAAAATAAAAATAAAAATAACAATAATGAGGCTATATACAGTAGAGAGGCTATATACAGGGGTTACCGGTACCAAGTCAATGTGCGTGGGTACAGGTTAGTCAAGGTAATTGAGGTAATATGTACATGTAGGTAGAGTTAAAGTGACTATGGATAGATAATAGATGATAAGCAGCGAGTAGCAGCAGTGTCAAAAAAATGGGGGGGTCAATGCAAATAGTCTGGGTAACCATTTGATTAGCTCTTCAGCAGTCTCATGGCTTGGGATTAGAAGCTGTTAAGAAGCCTTTTGGACCTAGACTTGGCGCTCCAGTACCGCTTGCCGTGCAGTAGCAGAGAGAACAGTCTATGACTAGGGTGGCTGGAGTCTTTGGCAATTTTTAGGGCCTTCCTCTGACACCGCCTGGTATAGAGGTCCAGGATGACAGGAAACTTGGCTGCAGTGACGTAATGGGTCGTACGCACTACCATCTGTAGCGCCTTGCGGTCGGAGGCCGAGCAGTTGCCGTACCAGGCGTTGATGCAACCGGTCAGGATGCTCTCGATGGTGCAGCTGTATATCTTTTTGAGGATCTGAGGACCCATGCCAAATTTTTTCAGTCTCCTGAGGGGGAATAGGCGTTGTCGTGCCCTCTTCACAAATGTATTGGTTTGTTTGGACCATGATAGCTTGATTATGATGTGGACACCAAGGAACTTGAAGCTCTCAATCTGCTCCACTACAGCCCCGTCGATGAGAATGGGGGCGTGCTCGGCCCTCCTTTTCCTGTAGTCCATGATCATCTCCTTTGTCTTGATCACATTGAGGGAGAGGTTGTTGTCCTGGCACCACACTTCCAGGTCTCTGACCTCCTCCCTACAGGCTGTCTTATGCATGTCAATCTCTTCTGGCTCAAACTAAAGGAGAGATTGACTGCATCACTACATGTCTTTGTATGTGGTACAAATCCCATTATTATGGGCACACCTCCTGTAAGAGTATGAATCAGGCTGTTTGAGAAGGTTTGAAAACCTAAGCAACCTTCTTACACATTGTTTGAAGCACAATAGATTGGCGTACATTAATTACTGTAGTAGGTAAAAGATGCTGGAAAACCTTGGTAGAGCATGGGTGAAGTAGGCATTGTGGTGCTCCTGAATTTCCTTTATTTTTCCGCTTCAGAACAATGCCTACATAAAACATAGTTTTTTAAAAATCTTTTAAGTACTGTACTTGACAACATTCTCACTTACAAACATTGCCAGCATATACAATTGTGCTAAACAAATGTTGTACTTCTTTAAATTACTAAGTTTTAAACTCACAAGTTTGCATCTCTGTGATGGCACCAAATCATGGGCCAATTCTGAGGTTACATTGGTTTCCTCTTCCTGTATCTGGTTGGTTACTTACTGTTTTCTGTGTTGTGATTGGTGTAGGGGGAGCAGGTGGCAGCCTATGATGTGGTTCCTACCATGCGGCCTGTGGTGCTGATGGGGCCCTCACTGAAGGGCTTAGAGGTAAGTGGCCCCTACACACTACCTGACGAAGATCCTTGCAGGATAGAAAAATGTATTTCAAATCAAATCAAATTTTATTTATCACATGCGCCGAATACAACTGGTGTAGACTTTACATTTAAATGCTTGCCGAACATTTCACAACAATGCAGAGTAAAAAAATAAAAATAATAATAGTAAGTAACATGAGGAATAAAATACACAAGAATGGAGCTATATACAGGGAGTACCAGTACCAGATCAACGTGCTGAGGTACGAGGTACTTGAGGTTGATATGTGCATGAAGCCAGGGTAAAGTGACTAGGCATCAGGATAGATAATAATAAGGTATTTGAGGTAGATATGTACATGAAGGCAGGGTAAAGTGACTAGGCATCAGGATAGATAATAATAAGGTATTTGAGGTAGATATGTACATGAAGGCAGGGTAAAGTGACTAGTCATCAGGATAGATAATAATAAGGTATTTGAGGTAGATATGTACATGAAGGCAGGGTAAAGTGACTAGGCATCAGGATAGATAATAATAAGGTATTTGAGGTAGATATGTACATGAAGGCAGGGTAAAGTGACTAGGCATCAGGATAGATAATAATAAGGTATTTGAGGTAGATATGTACATGAAGGCAGGGTAAAGTGACTAGGCATCAGGATAGATAATAATAAGGTATTTGAGGTAGATATGTACATGAAGGCAGGGTAAAGTGACTAGGCATCAGGATAGATAATAATAAGGTATTTGAGGTAGATATGTACATGAAGGCAGGGTAGAGAAACTAGAGAAACTTCCATTAAAGAAAACCCTTTGAGTCCTATTTGATAGATAGCTCTGAATCCACGAGGTTGAAAAGCCATAACCCATACGTTTTCTCAACCACAGGTTATGGTCAATAATATCAAAGGCTGCACTGAAATCTAACAGTACAACTCCACCAAATTATTATCAATTTCTTTCAACCAATCATCAGTAATTTGTGTCAGTGCAGGACATGTTGAGTGCCCTTCTCTATAAACATGCTGAAAGTCTGTTCTCAATTTGTTTACAGAGAAGTAGCATTGTATTTGGTCAAACACCATTTTTTCCAACAGATTGCTAAGAGCTGGCAGCAAGCTGATAGGTCTGATGTTAGAACCAGTAAAGGATGCTTTACCACTCTTGGGTAGCGGAATTACTTTCGCTTCCCTCCAGGCCTGAGGACAAAGACTTTCCTCTAGGCTCAGATTAAAGATATGACAGATAGGAGTGGCCATAGAGTCAGCTACCATCCTCAGTAGCTTTCCATCTAAGTTGTCAATGCCAGGAGGTTTGTCATTATTGATCGATAACAATGATTTTCCCACATCTCCCACACTAACTTTACAAAATTCTAACTTGCAATGCTTTTCTTTCATTATTTGTTTTTTTTATGCATGAATACGAATTCCGATATTCCAATGAAGTAATCATTAAAATATTTGGCAACATCAAATGGTTTTGTGATGAATAAGCCATCTAAGGCTTGGCAGCAGCTAATGGGGATCCATTATAAATACAAATACAAATACAAGCCAAATTCCTTCAGCCTCCTGAGGTTGAAGAGGCGCTGTTGCACCTTCTTCACCACACTGTCTGTGTGGGTGGACCATTTCAGATTATCAGTGATGTGTACGCTGAGGAACTTTAAGCTTTCCACCTTCTCCACTATGATCCCTGTCGATGTGGATGGGGGCGTGCTACCTCTGCTGTCTCCTGAAGTCCACGATCAGCTCCTTTGTTTTGTTGACATTGAGTGAGAGGTTATTTTCCTGGCCCCACTCCGCCAGGGCCTCACCTCCTCCCTGTAGGCTGTCTCGTCATTGTTGGTAATCAGGCCTTCTACCGTTGTGTCATCTGCAAACTTGATGATTGAGTTGCAGGCGTGCGTGGCCACGCAGTCATGGGTGAACAGGGAGTACAGGAGAGGGCTGAGCACACACCCTTGTGGGGCCCCTGTGTTGAGGATCAGCAAAGTGTAGGTGTTGTTTCCTACCTTCACCATCTGGGGGCAGCCCGTCAGGAAGTCCAGGACCCAGTTGCACAGGGCGGGGTTCAGACCCAGGGCCCGAGCTTAATGATGAGCTTGGAGGGTACTATGGTGTTGAAGGCTGAGCTATAGTCAATGAACAGCATTCTTACATAGGTATTCCTCTTGTCCAGATGGGATAGGGCAGTGTGCAGTTTGATGGCCATTGCATCGTCTGTTGATCTATTTGGTCGGTATGCAAATAGAAAGTGGGTCTAGGGTGTCAGGTAAGGGGGAGGTGATATGATCCTTAACTAGGTAAGGTGGAGGTGATATGATCCTTAACTAGCCTCTCAAGGTAAAGTGGAGGTGATATGATCCTTAACTAGCCTCTCAAGGTAAGGGGGAGGTGATATGATCTTTAACTAGCCTCTCAAGGTAAGGTGGAGGTGATATGATCCTTAACTAGCCTCTCAAGGTAAGGGGGAGGTGATATGATCCTTAACTAGCCTCTCAAGGTAAGGGGGAGGTGATATGATCCTTAACTAGGTAAGGTGGAGGTGATATGATCCTTAACTAGCCTCTCAAGGTAAGGGGGAGGTGATATGATCCTTAACTAGCCTCTCAAGGTAAGGGGGAGGTGATATGATCCTTAACTAGCCTCTCAAGGTAAGGTGGAGGTGATATGATCCTTAACTAGGTAAGGTGGAGGTGATATGATCCTTAACTAGCCTCTCAAGGTAAGGGGGTTTCCAATTTGCACAAAGTCCAGTGTAGTTCCTTGAGGGCCGTCGTGGTATCGGCTTGAAGGGGAATATACACGGCTGTGATTATAACCGAAGAGAATTATCTTGGGAGGTAATACGGACAGCATTTGATTGTGAGGTATTCTAGGTCGGGTGAACAAAAGGACTTGAGTTCCTGTACGGTATCACAATCACACCATGAGTTGTTAATCATGAAACATAAACCACCGCCTTTCTTCTTCTCTGCGAGTTCTTTATTCCTGTCTGCATGATTTACTGAGAACCCAGCTGGCTGTATGGACAGGGACAGTATATCGGGAGAGAGCCATGATTAAGTTAAACAGAGTATGTTACAATCCCTGATGTCTCTCTGGAAGGAGATCCTCGCCTTGAGCTTGTCTATTTTATTGTCCAGAGACTGAACATTAGCGAGTAATATATTTGGACGTGGTGGATGGTGTGCACGCCTCCTGAGTCGGACTAGAAGTCCACTCCAAATACCTCTTCTCCACCGGCGGCATTTTGGAGCAGCCTCTGGGATGAGTTCAATTGCCCTGGGGGGTACAAACAAAATATCAAATTCGGGAAAGTTGTATTTCTGGTCGTAATGCTGGTCAGCTACTGCTGCTCTGATATCCAAAAGTTATTTCTGGCTGTACGTAATAACACAGACACCGTTCTGGGCTAATAATGTAAGAAATAATACCCAAAAAAACAAAATACTGTAAGGTTGCTGAGGATCTAGAAGCAGAGCTCACATGTCTGTCGGCGCCATCTTACAATGAAAGCAGCAGTAGGCAGGTGTCTGATCAGATAATGCCCCAGAGCAGAGGAGGGTGCCCAGGTATATCACAGTAGACAGGTGTCTGATCAGATAATGCCCCAGAGCAGAGGAGGGTGCCCAGGTATATCACAGTAGACAGGTGTCTGATCAGATAATGCCCCAGAGCAGAGGAGGGTGCCCAGGTATATCACAGTAGACAGGTGTCTGATCAGATAATGCCCCAGAGCAGAGGAGGGTGCCCAGGTATATCCAAGTAGGCCTAAAAAGTTTCAGCTGACCTATTTTGTATGTTTCCTTAAAAACTCTGTATGCGATAATACACTATTGTCCAATGTAACCTGAACCACATGAAACATAGGTAGAATTAGACAAAAATCCACTAAAAGCTTTTCAGCTACAAACACTGATCAGAGAAAAAAGACATGCTTGCCGCCATCTTGAAAAGGGGTTGTGGTTCTTCTGCTTCTTGCAAAATGGGGCATATAGGTACGTATCAAAAGTTTAAGTATAAATCACTACACCTTCCTTATATTAAGCAAACCAGACGGCACGATTTTCTTGTTTAAAAAATGTACGGCTAGCCAGAGGCACAGTGAAGATTTCCATGTGATGGAATATCTATTGTAACATCCATGTGATGGAGGAGTATCTAATGTAACGTATATGTGATGGCGGAGTATCTATTGTAACATCCATGTGATGGCGGGGTATCTAATGTAACATCCATGTGATGGCGGAGTATCTATTGTAACATACACAGTCCCGTTCTGTGAGCTTGTGTGGTCTACCACTTCATGGCTGAGTAGTTGTTGCTCCTAGATGTTTCCACTTCACAATAACAGAACTTATAGTTGACCGGGGCAGCTCTAGCAGGGAAGTGATTTGATGAACTGACTTGTTGGAAAGGTGGCATCCTATGACGGTGCTGCGTTGAAAGTCACTGAGCTCTTCAGTAAGGCCATTCTACCTATGTTTGTCTATGGAGATCGCATGGCGGTGTGCTCAAATTTATACACCTGTCAGTAACAGGTGTGGCTGAAATAGCCGAATCTACTAACTTGAAGGGGTGTCCACATACACATATACTCGTTGTATACTGTATAGTGCACATGTTATGGAGGAGTATTTAATGTAACAAACATACAGTGGGGAAAAAAAGTATTTAGTCAGCCACCAATTGTGAGAGTTCTCCCACTTAAAAAGATGAGAGAGGCCTGTAATTTTCATCATAGGTACACGTCAACTATGACAGACAAATTGAGAAAAAAATTCCAGAAAATCACATTGTAGGATTTTTAATGAATTTATTTGCAAATTATGGTGGAAAATTAGTATTTGGTCACCTACAAACAAGCAAGATTTCTGGCTCTCACAGACCTGTAACTTCTTCTTTAAGAGGCTCCTCTGTCCTCCACTCGTTACCTGTATTAATGGCACCTGTTTGAACTTGTTATCAGTATAAAAGACACCTGTCCACAACCTCAAACAGTCACACTCCAAACTCCACTATGGCCAAGACCAAAGAGCTGTCAAAGGACACCAGAAACAAAATTGTAGACCTGCACCAGGCTGGGAAGACTGAATCTGCAATAGGTAAGCAGCTTGGTTTGAAGAAATCAACTGTGGGAGCAATTATTAGGAAATGGAAGACATATAAGACCACTGATAATCTCCCTCGATCTGGGGCTCCACGCAAGATCTCACCTCGTGGGGTCAAAATGATCACAAGAACGGTGAGCAAAAATCCCAGAACCACACGGGGGGACCTAGTGAATGACCTGCAGAGAGCTGGGACCAAAGTAACAAAGCCTACCATCAGTAACACACTACGCCGCCAGGGACTCAAATCCTGCAGTGCCAGACGTGTCCCCCTGCTTAAGCCAGCACATGTCCAGGCCCGTCTGAAGTTTGCTAGAGTGCATTTGGATGATCCAGAAGAGGATTGGGAGAATGTCATATGGTCAGATGAAACCAAAATATAACCTTTTGGCAAAAACTCAACTCGTCGTGTTTGGAGAACAAAGAATGCTGAGTTGCATCCAAAGAACACCATACCTACTGTGAAGCATGGGGGTGGAAACATCATGCTTTGGGGCTGTTTTTCTGCAAAGGGACCAGGACGACTGATCCGTGTAAAGGAAAGAATGAATGGGGCCATGTATCGTGAGATTTTGAGTGAAAACCTCCTTCCATCAGCAAGGGCATTGAAGATGAAACGTGGCTGGGTCTTCCAGGATGACAATGATCCCAAACACACCGCCCGGGCAACGAAGGAGTGGCTTTGTAAGAAGCATTTCAAGGTCCTGGAGTGGCCTAGCCAGTCTCCAGATCTCAACCCCATAGAAAATCTTTGGAGGGAATTGAAAGTCCGTGTTGCCCAGCGACAGCCCCAAAACATCACTGCTCTAGAGGAGATCTGCATGGAGGAATGGGCCAAAATACCAGCAACAGTGTGTGAAAACCTTGTGAAGACTTACAGAAAATGTTTGACCTGTGTCATTACCAACAAAGGGTATATAACAAAGTATAGAGAAACTGTTGTTATTGACCAAATACTTATTTTCCACCATAATTTGCAAATAAATGCATAAAAAATCCTACAATGTGATTTTCTGGATTTCTTTTTCTCATTTTGTCTGTCATAGTTGACGTGTACCTATGATGAAAATTACAGGCCTCTCTCATCTTTTTAAGTGGGAGAACTTGCACAATTGGTGGCTGACTAAATCCTTTTTTCCCCACTGTACATGTAATGGAGAAGTATCTAATGTAACAAAGATATGATGGAGCTGTTTCTAATGTAACAGACATGTGATGGAGCTGTATCTAATGTAACATACATGTGATGGAGCTGTATCTAATGTAACATACATGTGATGGTAGAGTATCTAATGTAACAAACGTGATGGAGTTTCTAATATAACACTGTACATGTGATGGAGGAGTATCTAATGTAACATACATGTAATGGAGGAGTATCTAATGTAACATGCATGTGATTGAGGAGTATCTAATGTAATATGCATGTTATTGAGGAGTATCTAATGTAACAGACATGTGATGGAGGAGTATCTAATGTAACACTGTACATGTGATGGAGGAGTATCTAATGTAACACTGTACATGTGATTGAGGAGTATCTAATGTAACATGCATGTGATGGAGGAGTATCTAATGTAACATGCATGTGATGGAGGAGTATCTAATGTAACATGCATGTGATTGAGGAGTATCTAATGTAACATGCATGTGATGGAGCTGTATCTAATGTAACATACATGTGATGGTAGAGTATCTAATGTAACAAACATGTGATGGAGGAGTGTCTAATGTAACACTGTACATTATGGAGGAGTATATCTTGTAACATACATGTGATGGAGTATCAGATGGAACATACATGTGAGGGAGTATCTAATGTGACATACATGTGATGAGGAGTGTCTAATGTAACATACTGTACATGTGATTAATGGTGTTTCTGTGTGATCCTAGGTAACAGACATGATGCAGAAAGCGCTCTTCGACTTTTTAAAACACAGATTTGAAGGGAGGTGAGTTCTACAGGTTGTGTCAACTGTGGATTTGACAATAAATACAATATACATATTGTTTATCCAAACGCTTTAACTCCAAATAAAATATCACGCTGGCTATGTATTTTTTCTCAGAATTACTATAACTCGTGTGACTGCAGACATCGCTCTAGCAAAGAGGTCCATACTCAACAACCCCAACAAGAAAGCCCTGATGGACCGCTCAAACACACGCTCTAACCTAGGTAAGGTATGGGCTAAATATCTAACCCCAGCCCTAACCCTCTATCCCCAACCCTCTATCCCCAACCCTAACCTAGGTAAGGTATGGGCTAACTATCTAAACCCAGCCCTAACCCTCTATCCCCAGCCCTAACCCTCTACCCCCAGCCCTAACCCTCTATCCCCAGCCCTAACCCCCTAACCCTCTATCCCCAGCCCTAACCCTCTAACCCTAACCCCCTAACCCTCTATCCCCAACCCTAACCCTCTATCCCCAACCCTAACCCCCTAACCCTCTATCCCCAACCCTAACCCTCTATCCCCAACCCTACCCCCTAACCCTCTATCCCCAACCCTAACCCCCTAACCCTCTATCCCCAACCCTAACCCCCTAACCCTCTATCCCCAACCCTAACCCTCTATCCCCAACCCTAACCCCCTAACCCTCTATCCCCAACCCTAACCCTCTATCCCCAACCCCTACCCCCTAACCCTCTATCCCCAACCCTAACCCTCTATCCCCAACCCTAACCCCCCTAACCCTCTATCCCCAACCCTAACCCCCTAACCCTCTATCCCCAACCCTAACCCCCTAACCCTCTATCCCCAACCCTAACCCTCTATCCCCAACCCGTACCCTCTATCCCCAACCCTAACCCCCTAACCCTCTATCCCCAACCCTAACCCTCTATCCCCAACCCTAACCCTCTATCCCCAACCCTAACCCTCTATCCCCAACCCTAACCCCCTAACCCTCTATCCCCAACCCTAACCCTCTATCCCCAACCCTTACCCTCTATCCCCAACTCTCTATCCCCAACCCTAACCCTCTATCCCCAACCCTCTATCCCCAACCCTTACCCTCTATCCCCAACCCCTAACCCCCTAACTCTCTATCCCCAACCCTAACCCTCTATCCCCAGCCCTAACCCTCTATCCCCAGCCCTAACCCCCTAATCCTCTATCCCCAACCCTAACCCCCTAACCCTCTATCCCCAACCCTAACCCCCTAACTCTCTATCTCAAACCCTAAAACCCCTAACCCTCTATCCCCAACCCTAACCCTCTATCCCCAACCCTAACCCCCTAACCCTCTATCCCCAGCCCCTAACCCTCTATCCCCAGCCCTAACCCTCTACCCCCAGCCCTAACCCTCTATCCCCAGCCCTAACCCCCTAACCCTCTATCCCCAACCCTAACCCTCTATCCCCAGCCCCTAACCCTCTAACCCTCTATCCCCAACCCCTTACCCTCTATCCCCAACCCTAACCCCCTAACCCTCTATCCCCAGCCCTAACCCTCTATCCCCAGCCCTAACCCCCTAACCCTCTATCTCCAGCCCTAACCCTCTATCCCCAGCCCTAACCCCCTAACACTCTATCCCCAGCCCTAACCCCCTAACCCTCTATCCCCAGCCCTAACCCCCTAACCCTCTATCCCCAACCCTTACCCTCTATCCCCAACCCTAACCCCCTAACCCTCTATCCCCAACCCTTACCCTCTATCCCCAGCCCTAACCCCCTAACCCTCTATCCCCAACCCTTACCCTCTATCCCCAACCCTAAACCCCTAACCCTCTATCCCCAACCCTAACCCTCTATCCCCAACCCTAACCCCCTAACCCTCTATCCCCAGCCCTAACCCTCTATCCCCAGCCCTAACCCTCTACCCCCAGCCCTAACACTCTATCCCCAGCCCTAACCCCCTAACCCTCTATCCCCAGCCCTAACCCCCCTAACCCTCTATCCCCAACCCCTAACCCTCTATCCCCAGCCCTAACCCTCTATCCCCAACCCTAACCCTCTAACCTAACCCCCTAACCCTCTATCCCCAACCCTAACCCTCTATCCCCAACCCCTACCCCCTAACCCTCTATCCCCAGCCCTAACCCCCTAACCCTCTATCCCCAGCCCTAACCCCCTAACCCTCTATCCCCAGCCCTAACCCCCTAACCCTCTATCCCCAGCCCTAACCCCCTAACCCTCTATCCCCAGCCCTAACCCCCTAACCCTCTATCCCCAGCCCTAACCCTCTAACCCTAACCCCCTAACCCTCTATCCCCAACCCTAACCCTCTATCCCCAACCCTAACCCCCTAACCCTCTATCCCCAACCCTAACCCTCTATCCCCAACCCCTACCCCCTAACCCTCTATCCCCAACCCTAACCCCCTAACCCTCTATCCCCAACCCTAACCCCCTAACCCTCTATCCCCAACCCTAACCCTCTATCCCCAACCCTAACCCCCTAACCCTCTATCCCCAACCCTAACCCTCTATCCCCAACCCTACCCCCTAACCCTCTATCCCCAACCCTAACCCTCTATCCCCAACCCTAACCCCCCTAACCCTCTATCCCCAACCCTAACCCCCTAACCCTCTATCCCCAACCCTAACCCCCTAACCCTCTATCCCCAACCCTAACCCTCTATCCCCAACCCGTACCCTCTATCCCCAACCCTAACCCCCTAACCCTCTATCCCCAACCCTAACCCTCTATCCCCAACCCTAACCCTCTATCCCCAACCCTAACCCTCTATCCCCAACCCTAACCCCCTAACCCTCTATCCCCAACCCTAACCCTCTATCCCCAACCCTTACCCTCTATCCCCAACTCTCTATCCCCAACCCTAACCCTCTATCCCCAACCCTCTATCCCCAACCCTTACCCTCTATCCCCAACCCTAACCCCCCTAACTCTCTATCCCCAACCCTAACCCTCTATCCCCAGCCCTAACCCCCTAACCCTCTATCCCCAACCCTAACCCTCTATCCCCAACCCTAACCCTCTATCCCCAACCCTAACCCCCTAACCCTCTATCCCCAACCCTAACCCTCTATCCCCAACCCTACCCCCTAACCCTCTATCCCCAACCCTAACCCTCTATCCCCAACCCTAACCCCCTAACCCTCTATCCCCAACCCTAACCCCCTAACCCTCTATCCCCAACCCTAACCCCCTAACCCTCTATCCCTAACCCTAACCCTCTATCCCCAACCCGTACCCTCTATCCCCAACCCCTAACCCCCTAACCCTCTATCCCCAACCCTAACCCTCTATCCCCAACCCTAACCCTCTATCCCCAACCCTAACCCCCTAACCCTCTATCCCCAACCCTAACCCTCTAACCCTAACCCCCTAACCCTCTATCCCCAACCCTAACCCTCTATCCCCAACCCTACCCCCTAACCCTCTATCCCCAACCCTAACCCCCTAACCCTCTATCCCCAGCCCTAACCCCCTAACCCTCTATCCCCAACCCTAACCCTCTATCCCCAGCCCTAACCCTCTATCCCCAACCCTAACCCTCTAACCCTAACCCCCTAACCCTCTATCCCCAACCCTAACCCTCTATCCCCAACCCTACCCCCTAACCCTCTATCCCCAGCCCTAACCCCCTAACCCTCTATCCCCAGCCCTAACCCCCTAACCCTCTATCCCCAGCCCTAACCCCCTAACCCTCTATCCCCAGCCTTAACCCCCTAACCCTCTATCCCCAGCCCTAACCCCCTTACCCTCTATCCCCAGCCCTAACCCCCTAACCCTCTATCCCCAGCCCTAACCCCCTAACCCTCTATCCCCAGCCCTAACCCCCTAACCCTCTATCCCCAGCCCTAACCCCCTAACCCTCTATCCCCAGCCCTAACCCCCTAACCCTCTATCCCCAGCCCTAACCCCCTAACCCTCTATCCCCAGCCCTAACCCTCTAACCCTAACCCCCTAACCCTCTATCCCCAACCCTAACCTCTATCCCCAACCCTAACCCCCTAACCCTCTATCCCCAACCCTAACCCTCTATCCCCAACCCCTACCCCCTAACCCTCTATCCCCAACCCTAACCCCCTAACCCTCTATCCCCAACCCTAACCCCCCTAACCCTCTATCCCCAACCCTAACCCTCTATCCCCAACCCTAACCCCCTAACCCTCTATCCCCAACCCTAACCCTCTATCCCCAACCCTACCCCCTAACCCTCTATCCCCAACCCTAACCCTCTATCCCCAACCCTAACCCCCTAACCCTCTATCCCCAACCCTAACCCCCCTAACCCTCTATCCCCAACCCTAACCCCCTAACCCTCTATCCCTAACCCCTAACCCTCTATCCCCAACCCGTACCCTCTATCCCCAACCCTAACCCCCTAACCCTCTATCCCCAACCCTAACCCTCTATCCCCAACCCTAACCCTCTATCCCCAACCCTAACCCCCTAACCCTCTATCCCCAACCCTAACCCTCTATCCCCAACCCTTACCCTCTATCCCCAACTCTCTATCCCCAACCCTAACCCTCTATCCCCAACCCTCTATCCCCAACCCTTACCCTCTATCCCCAACCCTAACCCCCTAACTCTCTATCCCCAACCCTAACCCTCTATCCCCAGCCCTAACCCTCTATCCCCAGCCCTAACCCCCTAATCCTCTATCCCCAACCCTAACCCCCTAACCCTCTATCCCCAACCCTAACCCCCTAACTCTCTATCTCAAACCCTAAAACCCCTAACCCTCTATCCCCAACCCTAACCCTCTATCCCCAACCCTAACCCCCTAACCCTCTATCCCCAGCCCTAACCCTCTATCCCCAGCCCTAACCCTCTAACCCTCTATCCCCAACCCTTACCCTCTATCCCCAACCCTAACCCCCTAACCCTCTATCCCCAGCCCTAACCCTCTATCCCCAGCCCTAACCCCCTAACCCTCTATCCCCAGCCCCTAACCCTCTATCCCCAGCCCTAACCCCCTAACCCTCTATCTCCAGCCCTAACCCCCTAACCCTCTATCCCCAGCCCTAACCCCCTAACCCTCTATCCCCAACCCTTACCCTCTATCCCCAGCCCTAACCCCCTAACCCTCTATCCCCAACCCTTACCCTCTATCCCCAACCCTAAACCCCTAACCCTCTATCCCCAACCCTAACCCTCTATCCCCAACCCTAACCCCCTAACCCTCTATCCCCAGCCCTAACCCTCTATCCCCAGCCCTAACCCTCTACCCCCAGCCCTAACACTCTATCCCCAGCCCTAACCCCCTAACCCTCTATCCCCAGCCCTAACCCCCTAACCCTCTATCCCCAACCCTAACCCTCTATCCCCAGCCCTAACCCTCTATCCCCAACCCTAACCCTCTAACCCTAACCCCCTAACCCTCTATCCCCAACCCTAACCCTCTATCCCCAACCCTACCCCCTAACCCTCTATCCCCAGCCCTAACCCCCTAACCCTCTATCCCCAGCCCTAACCCCTAACCCTCTATCCCCAGCCCTAACCCCCTAACCCTCTATCCCCAGCCCTAACCCCCTAACCCTCTATCCCCAGCCCTAACCCCCTAACCCTCTATCCCCAGCCCTAACCCCCTAACCCTCTATCCCCAGCCCTAACCCCCTAACCCTCTATCCCCAGCCCTAACCCCCTAACCCTCTATCCCCAGCCCTAACCCTCTAACCCTAACCCCCTAACCCTCTATCCCCAACCCCTAACCCTCTATCCCCAACCCTAACCCCCTAACCCTCTATCCCCAACCCCTAACCCTCTATCCCCAACCCCTACCCCCTAACCCTCTATCCCCAACCCTAACCCCCTAACCCTCTATCCCCAACCCTAACCCCCTAACCCTCTATCCCCAACCCTAACCCTCTATCCCAACCCTAACCCCCTAACCCTCTATCCCCAACCCTAACCCTCTATCCCCAACCCTACCCCTAACCCTCTATCCCCAACCCTAACCCTCTATCCCCAACCCTAACCCCCTAACCCTCTATCCCCAACCCTAACCCCCCTAACCCTCTATCCCCAACCCCTAACCCCCTAACCCTCTATCCCCAACCCTAACCCTCTATCCCCAACCCGTACCCTCTATCCCCAACCCCTAACCCCCTAACCCTCTATCCCCAACCCTAACCCTCTATCCCCCAACCCTAACCCTCTATCCCCAACCCTAACCCTCTATCCCCAACCCTAACCCCCTAACCCTTTATCCCCAACCCTAACCCTCTATCCCCAACCCTTACCCTCTATCCCCAACTCTCTATCCCCAACCCTAACCCTCTATCCCCAACCCTCTATCCCCAACCCTAACCCCCTAACTCTCTATCCCCAACCCTAACCCTCTATCCCCAGCCCTAACCTTCTATCCCCAGCCCTAACCCCCTAATCCTCTATCCCCAACCCTAACCCCCTAACCCTCTATCCCCAACCCTAACCCCCTAACTCTCTATCTCAAACCCTAAAACCCCTAACCCTCTATCCCCAACCCTAACCCTCTATCCCCAACCCTAACCCCCTAACCCTCTATCCCCAACCCTAACCCTCTATCCCCAACCCTAACCCTCTATCCCCAACCCTAACCCTCTATCCCCAGCCCTAACCCCCTAACCCTCTATCCCCAGCCCTAACCCTCTATCCCCAACCCTAACCCTCTATCCCCAACCCTAACCCTCTATCCCCAACCCTAACCCTCTATCCCCAACCCTAACCCTCTATCCCCAGCCCTAACCCTCTATCCCCAGCCCTAACCCCCTAACCCTAACCCTAACCCTATGGTAACTAACCTAGGTAAGGTATGGGCTAACTATCTAACCCCAGCCCTAACCCCCTAACCCTCTATCCCCAGCCCTAACCCTCTATCCCCAGCCCTAACCCTCTATCCCCAACCCTAACCCTCTATCCCCAACCCTATGGTAACTAACCTAGGTAAGGTATGGGCTAACAATCTAACCCCAGCCCTAACCCCCTAACCCTCTATCCCCAGCCCTAACCCTCTATCCCCAGCCCTAACCCTCTATCCCCAGCCCTAACCCCCTAACCCTCTATCCCCAGCCCTAACCCCCTAACCCTCTACCCCCAGCCCTAACCCCCTAACCCTCTATCCCCAGCCCTAACCCCCTAACTCTCTATCCCCAGCCCTAACTCTCTATCCCCAGCCCTAACCCTCTATCCCCAACCCTAACCCTCTATCCCCAACCCTCTATCCCCAACCCTTACCCTCTATCCCCAACCCTAACCCTCTATCCCCAGCCCTAACCCTCTAGCCCCAGCCCTAACCCTCTATCCCCAACCCTAACCCTCTATCCCCAGCCCTAACCCTCTATCCCCAACCCTAACCCTCTATCCCCAACCCTAACCCTCTATCCCCAACCCTAACCCCCTAACCCTCTATCCCCAGCCCTAACCCTCTATCCCCAGCCCTAACCCTCTATCCCCAGCCCTAACATTCTATCCCCAACCCTAACCCCCTAACCCTCTATCCCCAACCCTAACCCTCTATCCCCAGCCCTAACCCTCTATCCCCAACCCTAACCCTCTATCCCTCTATCCCCAACCATTACCCTCTATCCCCAACCCTAACCCTCTATCCCCAACCCTAACCCTCTATCCCCAACCCTAACCCTCTATCCCCAACCCTAACCCCCTAACCCTCTATCCCCAACCCTAACCCTCTATCCCCAACCCTAACCCTCTATCCCCAACCCTAACCATCTTTCCCCAACCCTAACCCTCTATCCCCAGCCCTAACCCCCTAACCCTCTATCCCCAGCCCTAACCCCCCTAACCCTCTATCCCCAGCCCTAACCCCCTAACCCTCTATCCCCAGCCCTAACCCCCTAACTCTCTATCCCCAGCCCTAACCCTCTATCCCCAGCCCTAACCCTCTATCCCCTATCCCCAACCCTCTATCCCCAACCCTTACCCTCTATCCCCAACCCTAACCCTCTATCCCCAGCCCTAACCCTCTATCCCCAACCCTAACCCTCTATCCCCAACCCTAACCCTCTATCCCCAACCCTAACCCCCTAACCCTCTATCCCCAGCCCTAACCCTCTATCCCCAGCCCTAACCCTCTATCCCCAGCCCTAACATTCTATCCCCAACCCTAACCCCCTAACCCTCTATCCCCAACCCTAACCCTCTTTCCCCAGCCCTAACCCTCTATCCCCAACCCTAACCCTCTATCCCTCTATCCCCAACCATTACCCTCTATCCCCAACCCTAATCCTCTATCCCCAACCCTAACCCTCTATCCCCAACCCTAACCCTCTATCCCCAACCCTAACCCTCTATCCCCAACCCTAACCCCCTAACCCTCTATCCCCAACCCTAACCCTCTATCCCCAACCCTAACCCTCTATCCCCAACCCTAACCCCCCTAACCCTCTATCCCCAACCCCTAACCCTCTATCCCCAACCCTAACCCTCTATCCCCAACCCTAACCCCCCTAACCCTCTATCCCCAACCCTAACCCTCTATCCCCAACCCTAACCCTCTATCCCCAGCCCTAACCCTCTATCCCCAGCCCTAACCCCCTAACCCTCTATCCCCAGCCCTAACCCCCTAACCCTCTATCCCCAGCCCTAACCCCCTAACCCTCTATCCCCAACCCTAACCCTCTATCCCCAACCCTAACCCTCTATCCCCAACCCTAACCATCTTTCCCCAACCCTAACCCTCTATCCCCAGCCCTAACCCTATAATAAATAATAATATGCTATTTAGCAGACGCTTTTATCCAAAGCGACTTACAGTCATGCGTGCATACATTTTTGTGTATGGGTGGTCCCGGGGATCGAACCCACTACCTTGGCGTTACAAGCGCCGTGCTCTACCAGCTGAGCTACAGAGGACCACAACCCTCTATCCCCAACCCTATAACCCCAACCTCATGGTAACTAACCTAAGTAAGGTGTGTGCTAACTATCTAACCCCAGCCCTAACCCCCTAACACTCTATCCCCAACCCTAACCCTCTATCCCCAGCCCTAACCCTCTAACCCTCTATCCCCAACCCTAACCCTCTATCCCCAACCCTATGGTAACTAACCTAGGTAAGGTATGGGCTAACTATCTAACCCCAGCCCCTAACCCCTAACCCTCTATCCCCAGCCCTAACCCCCTAACCCTCTATCCCCAGCCCTAACCCCCTAACCCTCTATCCCCAGCCCTAACCCCCTAACTCTCTATCCCCAGCCCTAACCCTCTATCCCCAGCCCTAACCCTCTATCCCCAGCCCTAACCCCCTAACCCTCTATCCCCAGCCCTAACCCCCTAACCCTCTATCCCCAGCCCTAACCCCCTAACTCTCTATCCCCAGCCCTAACCCTCTTTCCCCAGCCCTAACCCTCTATCCCCAACCCTAACCCTCTATCCCCAACCCTCTATCCCCAACCCTTACCCTCTATCCCCAACCCTAACCCTCTATCCCCAGCCCCTAACCCTCTATCCCCAGCCCTAACCCTCTATCCCCAACCCTAACCCTCTATCCCCAGCCCTAACCCTCTATCCCCAACCCTAACCCTCTATCCCCAACCCTAACCCTCTATCCCCAGCCCTAACCCTCTATCCCCAGCCCTAACCCTCTATCCCCAGCCCTAACCCCCTAACCCTCTATCCCCAGCCCTAACCCTCTATCCCCAGCCCTAACCCTCTATCCCCAGCCCTAACCCTCTATCCCCAACCCTAACCCTCTATCCCCAACCCTAACCCTCTATCCCCAGCCCTAACCCCCTAACCCTCTATCCCCAGCCCTAACCCTCTATCCCCAGCCCTAACCCTCTATCCCCAGCCCTAACCCCCCTAACCCTCTATCCCCAGCCCTAACCCTCTATCCCCAGCCCTAACCCTCTATCCCCAACCCTAACCCCCTAACCCTCTATCCCCAACCCTAACCCTCTATCCCCAACCCTAACCCTCTATCCCCAGCCCTAACCCTCTATCCCCAGCCCTAACCCTCTATCCCCAGCCCTAACATTTCTATCCCCAACCCTAACCCCCTAACCCTCTATCCCAACCCTAACCCTCTATCCCCAGCCCTAACCCTCTATCCCCAACCCTAACCCTCTATCCCTCTATCCCCAACCATTACCCTCTATCCCCAACCCTAACCCTCTATCCCCAACCCTAACCCTCTATCCCCAACCCTAACCCTCTATCCCCAACCCTAACCCTCTATCCCCAACCCTAACCCCCTAACCCTCTATCCCCAACCCTAACCCTCTATCCCCAGCCCTAACCCTCTAACCCTCTATCCCCAACCCTAACCCTCTATCCCCAACCCTATGGTAACTAACCTAGGTAAGGTATGGGCTAACTATCTAACCCCAGCCCTAACCCCCTAACCCTCTATCCCCAGCCCCTAACCCCCTAACCCTCTATCCCCAGCCCTAACCCCCTAACCCTCTATCCCCAGCCCTAACCCCCTAACTCTCTATCCCCAGCCCTAACCCTCTATCCCCAGCCCTAACCCTCTATCCCCAGCCCTAACCCCCTAACCCTCTATCCCCAGCCCTAACCCCCCTAACCCTCTATCCCCAGCCCTAACCCCCTAACTCTCTATCCCCAGCCCTAACCCTCTATCCCCAGCCCTAACCCTCTATCCCCAACCCTAACCCTCTATCCCCAACCCTCTATCCCCAACCCTTACCCTCTATCCCCAACCCTAACCCTCTATCCCCAGCCCTAACCCTCTATCCCCAGCCCTAACCCTCTATCCCCAACCCTAACCCTCTATCCCCAGCCCTAACCCTCTATCCCCAACCCTAACCCTCTATCCCCAACCCTAACCCTCTATCCCCAGCCCTAACCCCCTAACCCTCTATCCCCAGCCCTAACCCTCTATCCCCAGCCCTAACCCCCTAACCCTCTATCCCCAGCCCTAACCCTCTATCCCCAGCCCTAACCCTCTATCCCCAGCCCTAACCCTCTATCCCCAACCCTAACCCTCTATCCCCAACCCTAACCCTCTATTCCCAGCCTTAACCCCCTAACCTTCTATCCCCAGCCCTAACCCTCTATCCCCAGCCCTAACCCTCTATCCCCAGCCCTAACCCCCTAACCCTCTATCCCCAGCCCTAACCCTCTATCCCCAGCCCCTAACCCTCTATCCCCAGCCCTAACCCTCTATCCCCAGCCCCTAACCCCCTAACCCTCTATCCCCAGCCCTAACCCTCTATCCCCAACCCTAACCCTCTATCCCCAGCCCTAACCCTCTATCCCCAACCCTAACCCTCTATCCCCAACCCTAACCCTCTATCCCCAGCCCTAACCCTCTATCCCCAGCCCTAACATTCTATCCCCAACCCTAACCCCCTAACCCCAACCCTAACCCTCTATCCCCAGCCCTAACCCTCTATCCCCAACCCTAACCCTCTATCCCTCTATCCCCAACCATTACCCTCTATCCCCAACCCTAACCCTCTATCCCCAACCCTAACCCTCTATCCCCAACCCTAACCCTCTATCCCCAACCCTGACCCCCTAACCCTCTATCCCCAACCCTAACCCTCTATCCCCAACCCTAACCCCCTAACCATCTATCCCCAAACCTAACCCTCTATCCCCAGCCCTAACCCTCTATCCCCAACCCTAACCATCTTTCCCCAACCCTAACCCTCTATCCCCAGCCCTAACCCTATAATAAATAATAATATGCCATTTAGCAGACGCTTTTATCCAAAGCGACTTACAGTCATGCGTGCATACATTTTTGTGTATGGGTGGTCCCGGGGATCGAACCCACTACCTTGGCGTTACAAGCGCCGTGCTCTACCAGCTGAGCTACAGAGGACCACAACCCTCTATCCCCAACCCTATAACCCCAACCTCATGGTAACTAACCTAAGTAAGGTGTGGGCTAACTATCTAACCCCAGCCCTAACCCCCTAACACTCTATCCCCAGCCCTAACCCTCTATCCCCAGCCCTAACCCTCTAACCCTCTATCCCCAACCCTAACCCTCTATCCCCAACCCTATGGTAACTAACCTAGGTAAGGTATGGGCTAACTATCTAACCCCAGCCCTAACCCCCTAACCCTCTATCCCCAGCCCTAACCCCCTAACCCTCTATCCCCAGCCCTAACCCCCTAACCCTCTATCCCCAGCCCTAACCCCCTAACTCTCTATCCCCAGCCCTAACCCTCTATCCCCAGCCCTAACCCTCTATCCCCAGCCCTAACCCCCTAACCCTCTATCCCCAGCCCTAACCCCCTAACCCTCTATCCCCAGCCCTAACCCCCTAACCCTCTATCCCCAACCCTAACCCTCTATCCCCAGCCCTAACCCTCTATCCCCAACCCTAACCATCTTTCCCCAACCCTAACCCTCTATCCCCCAGCCCCTAACCCTATAATAAATAATAATTGCCATTTAGCAGACGCTTTTATCCAAAGCGACTTACAGTCATGCGTGCATACATTTTTGTGTATGGGTGGTCCCGGGGATCGAACCCACTACCTTGGCGTTACAAGCGCCGTGCTCTACCAGCTGAGCTACAGAGGACCACAACCCTCTATCCCCAACCCTATAACCCCAACCTCATGGTAACTAACCTAAGTAAGGTGTGTGCTAACTATCTAACCCCAGCCCTAACCCCCTAACCCTCTATCCCCAACCCTAACCCTCTATCCCCAACCCTATAACACCAACCTCATGGTAACTAACCTAGGTAAGGTATGGGCTAACTATCTAACCCCAGCCCTAACCCTCTAATCCTCTATCCCCAGCCCTAACCCTCTATCCCCAACCCTATATCCCCAACCTCATGGTAACTAACCTAGGTAAGGTATGGGCTAACTATCTAACCCCAGCCCTAACCCTCTAATCCTCTATCCCCAACCCTTTAATCCTAACAGTGTCATGGAAACTAACCTAGGTTAAGGTATGGGATAACTATCTATCCCCAACCCTTTAATCCTAACAGTGTCATGGTAACTAACATAGGTTAAGGTATGGGATAACTATCTGACAGTGTCATGGTAACTAAACTAGGTTAAGATATGGGATAACTATCTGACAGTGTCATGGTAACTAACCTGGGTTAAGGTATGGGATAACTATCTGACAGTGTCATGGTAACTAACCTAGGTTAAGGTATGGGATAACTATCTGACAGTGTCATGGTAACTAACCTAGGTTAAGGTATGGTATAACCCTCTAACAGTGTCATGGTAACTAACCTAGGCTAAGTTATGGGATAACTATCTGACAGTGTCATGGTAACTAACCTAGGTTAAGGTATGGTATAACCCTCTAACAGTGTCATGGTAACTAACCTAGGCTAAGTTATGGGATAACTATCTGACAGTGTCAGTGATCAGTTACTATGCTGGCTGGCTATTGATCAGTTACTATGCTGCCTGGCTATTGATCAGTTACTATTCTGGCTGGCTATTGATCAGTTACTATGCTGGCTGGCTATTGATCAGTTACTATGCTGGCTGGCTATTGATCAGTTACTATTCTGTCTGGCTATTGATCAGTTACTATGCTGGCTGGCTATTGATCAGTTACTATGCTGGCTGGCTATTGATCAGTTACTATGCTGGCTGGCTATTGATCAGTTACTATGCTGGCTGGCTATTGATCAGTTACTTTGGCTAGCTATTGATCAGTTACTATGCTGGCTATTGATCAGTTACTATGCTGGCTGGCTATTGATCAGTTACTATGCTGGCTGGCTATTGATCAGTTACTATGCTGGCTGGCTATTGATCAGTTACTTTGGCTAGCTATTGATCAGTTACTATGCTGGCTATTGATCAGTTACTATGCTGGCTGGCTATTGATCAGTTACTTTGGCTGGCTATTGATCAGTTACTTTGGCTGGCTATTGATCAGTTACTTTGGCTGGCTATTGATCAGTTACTATGCTGGCTGGCTATTGATCAGTTACTTTGGCTGGCTATTGATCAGTTACTATGCTGGCTGGCTATTGATCAGTTACTTTGGCTGGCTATTGATCAGTTCCTATGCTGGCTGGCTATTGATCATTTACTATGCTGGCTGGCTATTGATCAGTTACCTTGGCTGTCTATTGATCAGTTACTATGCTGGCTGGCTATTGATCAGTTACTTTGGCTGGCTATTGATCAGTTACTTTGGCTGGCTATTGATCAGTTACTTTGGCTGGCTATTGATCAGTTACTATGCTGGCTGGCTATTGATCAGTTACTTTGGCTGGCTATTGATCAGTTACTATGCTGGCTGGCTATTGATCAGTTACTTTGGCTGGCTATTGATCAGTTACTATGCTGGCTGGCTATTGATCATTTACTATGCTGGCTGGCTATTGATCAGTTACCTTGGCTGTCTATTGATCAGTTACTATGCTGGCTGGCTATTGATCAGTTACTTTGGCTGGCTATTGATCAGTTACTTGCACAGCAGATCATTGTTGATTTGGGGTTGGGTCTCAAAATAATCAGAACACTTAAAGCAACTATACTTTACAATACAATATTATAGCAACCGGCCAGGTTTATAATTAAATATTACACCCAATCAGAACAGGTTTATATCAGGGTAATGTCCATACCCAGTCAGACCAGGTTTATATCGAGGTAACGTCCATACCCAATCAGACCAGGTTTATATTGGGGTAATGTATCATACCCAATAAAAACCGAGTTTATATTGAGTTAATGTCCCAATCTGAAGAGGGTTTTAATTGAAGTAATGTCCCAATCAGAACAGGGCTTACATTGAGGTAACGTCCCAATCATAACAAGGTTTATATTGAGGTAATGTATCATACCCCATTAGAACAGAATTTCTATTGAGTTAATGTCCTACTCAGAACAGGGTTTATAATGAGATAATGTATCATACCACATCAGAACAGGGTTTATAATGAGATAATGTATCATACCACATCAGGACAGGGTTAATAATGAGATAATGTATCATACCCAATCAGGACAGGGTTTATATTGAGATAATGTATCATACCACATCAGGACAGGGTTTATAATGAGATAATGTACCATACCCAATCAGGACAGGGTTTATATTGAGGTAATGTATCATACCACATCAGGACAGGGTGTATAATGAGATAATGTATGATACCACATCAGGACAGGGTTTATAATGAGATAATGTATCATACCACATATGAACAGGGTTTATAATGAGATAATGTATCATACCCAATCAGAACAGGGTTTATATTGAGGTAATGTATCATACCACATCAGGACAGGGTTTATATTGAGGTAATGTATCATACCCCATTAGAACAGGGTTTATATTGAGGTAATGTATCATACCACATCAGGACAGGGTTTATATTGAGGTAATGTATCATACCCCATTAGAACAGGATTTCTATTGAGTTAATGTCCTATTCAGAACAGGGTTTATAATGAGATAATGTATCATACCCAATCAGAACAGGGTTTATATTGAGGTAATGTATCATACCACATCAGGACAGGGTTAATAATGAGATAATGTATCATACCCAATCAGGACAGTGTTTATAATGAGATAATGTATCATATCCAATCAGAACAGGGTTTATAATGAGATAATGTATCATACCCAATCAGAACAGGGTTTATATTGAGGTAATGTATCATACCACATCAGAACAGGGTTTATATTGAGGTAATGTATCATACCCAATCAGGACAGGGTTTATAATGAGATAATGTATCATACCCAATCAGGACAGTGTTTATAATGAGATAATGTATCATATCCAATCAGAACAGGGTTTATATTGAGGTAATGTATCATACCACATCAGAACAGGGTTTATATTGAGGTAATGTATCATACCCAATCAGGACAGGGTTTATAATGAGATAATGTATCATACCCAATCAGGACAGTGTTTATAATGAGATAATGTATCATATCCAATCAGGACAGGGTTTATATTGACTAACCCTAACCCTAACTTTACAGTAGTGGGAATGTCATTGACCTGGTTCTCTCCACTCTGTCCCTCTCCTTGCTGCCTGGTTCCAGATACTGCTGGTATGTACAATACTACTAATATACTATACTACATATTAAGCATAGTGTAACCAAGTGTATGACTAAAACAGTGTTAGCTCATCTGTGTCTGACCCTCTCCCTCACTGTTGTTCAAAGAGCCATTGTTGAGAAACCCTACCACTAGTCTACCTGTAGACTGTGCTGTATAGAAACCCTACCACTACTTTAGCTCTATACCAGGTGTTTTCAGTCTAAGACAGTGGGCCTTTTATGATACATATATTCCATTCTGTTGCACTGAAACAGTTAGAGACTCAGTTCTGATTGTAGGCATTAATTTCCTGCTCCCACATTGGGGCTTAAATCATGCTCTGCACACATTCATTAACATGCAACTGACTTTAATCAATAAAAGGGCTTTCAGAATATCCAGACAATTATTGTTTTTATTACATGTCATTGCCCTTTTAATTATATATATATATATATTATAAGAAGCCATTGCCACTTTAAGAGCTCTGTTGCACAGTTGTGCCTTACCATGCTAGAAACGCCATTTGTAATAGCATTTTTTAAATGATGCAACTCTCGCAATTTTAGGAGTTAAGAAATAAAAGTGGTAGCTCTGGAAAGCTGAGATACCCCTTTTTAAATGCAGCCATCAAAACTGCTTTAAAATATGTGTTTTCCCCGCGATTGTAACTATAAACAGGCTTAATATTGATTAATTATTGGAGAACCGAGTACCGTTTGGAGAACCGAGTACCGTTTGGAGAACCGAGTACCGTTTGACTTGTCTTTCCTTTCACGTGTTCCTTGAAACTCTATGTTGGAGGGTTTAGTGACCACCTTCTTCCATTTCTCAGCCCAGATCCAGGGGGAGGTGGAGCGGATATTCGAGCTAGCCCGGAGCCTACAGCTGGTGGTGCTGGATGCAGACACAGTGAACCACCCCATCCAGCTGTCTAAAACATCTCTGGCCCCCATCCTGGTCTACATCAAGGTCTCCTCCCCCAAGGTAAGGTTTCTCAAAGCTGGGTTAGTAAAGGTTTTATACAGCTGGGATATTACAGTTTCTATACCGCTGGGTTAGTAAAGGTTCCTCACAGCTGGGTTAGTAAATGTTCCTCACAGCTTGGTTAGTAAAGGTTCCTCAAAGCTGGGTTAGTAAAGGTTCCTCACAGCTTGGTTAGTAAAGGTTCCTCACAGCTGGGTTAGTAAAGGTTCCTCACAGCTTGGTTAGTAAAGGTTGTATACAGCTGGGTTCCGAAAGGTTTTAGACAGCTGGTTTAGTAAAGGTTCCTCACAGTGGGGTTATTAAAGGTTCTTCGAAGCTGGTTTAGTAAAGGTTCTTCATAGCTGGTGTAGTAAAGATTTTATGCAGCTGGGTTAGTAAAGGTTCTAAACAGCTGGATTTGTTAAGGTTCTATACAGCTGGGTTAGTAATGTTTCTATACAGCTGGGTTAGGAAAGGTTATTTACAGCTAAGTTAAAAAAGGTTATTCACAGCTGGGTTATTAAAATGTTCTTCACAGTTGGGTTAGAAAATGTTCTATACAGCTGGGTTAGAGAAGGTTTTACACAACTGGGTTATTAAAGGTTCTATTCAGCTGGGTTAGTGAAGATTATTCACAGCTGGGTTGGAAAAGGTTATATTCAGCTGGTTTAGTAAAGGTTCCTTACTGTTGGGCTATTAAAGGCTCTTCACAGCTGGGTTTGTAAACGCTCTATACAGCTCGGTTAGTAAAGGTTCAATAAAGCTAGGGTAGTAAAGGTTCTATACAGCTGGGTTAGTGAAGATTATTCACAGCTGGGTTGGAAAAGGTTCTATTCAGCTGGTTTAGTAAAGGTTCCTCACTGTTGGGATGTTAACGGCTCTTCAAAGCTGGGTTTGTAAAGGTTCTACAGAGCTGGGTGAGTTTTGATTATTCCCAGCTGGGTTGGTTAAAGGTTCTGTACAGCTGGGTTAGTAAAGGTTCTATACAGCTTGGGTTGTAACGGTTTTCACAGCTGTATTATTAAAGGTTCCTCACAGCTGGTTTAGTGAAGGCTATTCACAGCTGGGTTATTAAAGGTTCTATAGTGGCGCAGTGGTCTAAGGCACTGCATAGCTGTGCCACTAGAGATCCTGGTTCGAATCCAGGCTCTGTCGTAGCCGGCCACGACCGGGAGACCCATGGGGCGGCGCACAATTGGCCCAGCGTCGTCCAGATTAGGGGAGGGAATGGCCGGCAGGGATGTAGCTCAGTCGGTAGAGCATGGCGTTTGCAACGCCAGGGTTGTGGGTTTGATTCCCACGGGGGGCCAGTATGAAAAATAACAAAAATAATGTATGCACTCACTAACTGTAAGTCGCTCTGGATAAGAGCGTCTGCTAAATGACTAAAATGTAAAATGTCTATACAGCTGGGTTAGCAAAGGTTCCTCACATCTGGGATAGGAAAGGTTCTATACAGCTGGGTTAGTAAAGGTTTAAACAGTGGGGTTAGTAAATGTTCCTCACTGTTGGGTTAGTAAAGGTTCTTCATAGCCGGATAAGTAAAGGTTCTGTACAGCTCGTTTTGTGAATGTTATATACAACTCGGTTAGTAAAGGTTCCTGATAGCTGTGTTAGTAAAGGTTCCTCACAGCTGGCTTAGTTAAGGTTCTTCACAGCTGGGTTAATGCATTCTTCACATATGGGTTAGTAAAGGTTATTCACAGCTGGGTTAGTAAAGGATCTTACATTTACATTTTACATTTTAGTCATTTAGCAGACGCTCTTATCCAGAGCGACTTACAGTTATTATAAAAATAAAAATAAAATAATATTGGTCCCCCGTGGGAATCGAGCCCACAACCCTGGCGTTGCAAACGCCATGCTCTACCAATACATCCCTGCCGGCCATTCCCTCCCCTACCCTGGACGACGCTGGGCCAATTGTGCGCCGCCCATTGCACATTCGGATCGAAATTACTGTTAATTAATATCATCACCCCTTTTGAGTTTCTTTGCCCATGGGAGAAGTATATTTCACCCCACCATTCCTTTTTCCACGCAACTTCATTAGAGAAGGAGAAGGATTACTGTTATACTATTCCAGGTATTCCTTAAAGAGGTAGGGTTTCAAGTGTCTCCGGAAGGTGGTCAGTGAATCCGCTGTCCTGGCGTCGTGGGGGAGCTTGTTCCACCATTGGGGTGCCAGAGCAGTGAATAGCTGAGCGGGAACTGTGCTTCCGTAGAGGTAGGGGGGCTAGCAGGCCAGAGGTGGATGAACGTAGTGCCCTCGCTTGGGTGTAGGGTCTGATCAGAGCCTGAAGGTAAGGCGGTGCCGTTCCCTTCACAGCTCCGTAGGCAAGCACCATGGTTTGTAGTAGATGTGAGCTTCAACTGGAAGCCAGTGGAGTGTGCGGAGGAGCGGGGTGACATGAGAGAACTTGGGAAGGTTGAACACCAGACGGGCTGCAGCGTTCTGGATAAGTTGTAGGTGTTTAATGGCACAGGCCTGGAGCTCAGCCAACAGCAAGTTGCAGTAATCAAGACGGGAGATGACAAGTGCCTGGATTAGGACCTGTGCCGCTTTCTGTGTAAGATCAATCAATCAATTTTATTTTATATAGCCCTTCGTACATCAGCTAATATCTCGAAGTGCTGTACAGAAACCCAGCCTAAAACCCCAAACAGCTAGTAATGCAGGTGTAGAAGCACGGTGGCTAGGAAAAACTCCCTAGAAAGGCCAAAACCTAGGAAGAAACCTAGAGAGGAACCAGGCTATGAGGGGTGGCCAGTCCTCTTCTGGCTGTGCCGGGTGGAGATTATAACAGAACCATGCCAAGATGTTCAAAAATGTTCATAAGTGACAAGCATGGTCAAATAATAATCAGGAATAAATCTCAGTTGGCTTTTCATAGCCGATCATTAAGAGTTGAAAACAGCAGGTCTGGGACAGGTAGGGGTTCCATAACCGCAGGCAGAACAGTTGAAACTGGAATAGCAGCAAGGCCAGGCGGACTGGGGACAGCAAGGAGTCACCACGGCCGGTAGTCCCGACGTATGGTCCTAGGGCTCAGGTCTCTCAGTTGGCTTTTCATAGCCGATCATTAAGAGTTGAAAACAGCAGGTCTGGGACAGGTAGGGGTTTCGTAACCGCAGGCAGAACAGTTGAAACTGGAATAGCAGCAAGGCCAGGCGGACTGGGGACAGCAAGGTGTCAGCATGCCCGGTAGTCCTGACGTATGGTCCTAGGGCTCAGGTTCTCAGAGAGAAAGAGAGAACGAGAGAATTAGAGAGAGCATACTTAAATTCACACAGGACACTGGATAAGACAGGAGAAGTACTCCAGGTATAACCAACTAACCCCAGCCCCCCGACACATAAACTACTGCAGCATAAATACTGGAGGCTGAGACAGGAGCAGTCCGGAGACACTGTGGCCCCATCCGAAGAAACCCCCGGACAGGGCCAAACAGGAAGGATATAACCCCACCCACTCTGCCAAAGCACAGCCCCCGCACCACTAGAGGGATATCCTCAACCACCAACTTACAATCCTGAGACAAGGCCGAGTATAGCCCACAGAGGTCTCCACCACAGCACAAACCAAGGGGGGCGCCAACCCAGACAGGAAGATCACGTCAGTAACTCAACCCACTCAAGTGACGCACCCCTCCTAGGGACGGCATGAAAGAGCACCAGCAAGCCAGTGACTCAGCCCCTGTAACAGGGTTAGAGGCAGAGAACCCCAGTGGAGAGAGGGGAACCGGCCTGGCAGAGACAGCAAGGGCTGTTCGTTGCTCCAGAGCCTTTCCGTTCACCTTCACACTCCTGGGCCAGACTACACTCAATCATATGACCTACTGAAGAGATAAGTCTTCAGTAAAGACTTAAAGGTTGAGACCGAGTCTGCGTCTCTCACATGGGTAGGCAGACTGTTCCATAAAAATGGAGATCTATAGGAGAAAGCCCTGCCTCCCGCTGTTTGCTTAGAAATTCTAGGGACAATTAGGAGGCCTGCGTCTTGTGACCGTAGCGTACGTATTGGTATGTACGGCAGGACCAACTCGGAAAGATAGGTAGGAGCAAGCCCATGTAACGCTTTATAGGTTAACAGTAAAACCTTGAAATCAGCCCTTGCCTTAACAGGAAGCCAGTGTAGGGAAGCTAGCACTGGAGTAATATGATCAAATTTCTTGGTTCTAGTCAGGATTCTAGCAGCCGTATTTAGCACTAACTGAAGTTTATTTAGTGCTTTATCCGGTAGCCGGAAAGTAGAGCATTGCAGTAGTCTAACCTAGAAGTAACAAATGCATGGATTAATTTTTTCTGCATCATTTTTGGACAGAAAATTTCTGATTTTTGCAATGTTACGTAGATGGAAAAAAGCTGTCCTTGAAACAGTCTTGATATGTTCGTCAAAAGAGAGATCAGGGTCAAGAGTAACGCCGAGGTCCTTCACAGTTTTATTTGAGACGACTTTACAACCATCAAGATGAATTGTCAGATTTAACAGAAGATCTCTTTGTTTCTTGGGACCTAGAACAAGCATCTCTGTTTTGTCCGAGTTTAAAAGTAGAAAGTTTTCAGCCATCCACTTCCTTATGTCTGAAACACAGGCTTCTAGCGAGGGCAATTTTGGGGGCTTCACCATGTTTCATTGAAATGTACAGCTGTGTGTCATCCGCATAGCAGTGAAAGTTAACATTATGTTTTCGAATAACATCCCCAAGAGGTAAAATATATAGTGAAAACAATAGTGGTCCTAAAACGGAACCTTGAGGAACATCGAAATGTACAGTTGATTTGTCGGAGGACAGACCATTCACAGAGACAAACTGATATCTTTCCGACAGGTAAGATCTAAACCAGGCCAGAACTTGTCCGTGTAGACCAATTTGGGTTTCCAGTCTCTCCAAAAGAATGTGGTGATCGATGGTGTCAAAGGCAGCACTAAGGTCTAGTAGCACGAGGACAGATGCAGAGCCTCGGTCTGACGCCATTAAAAGGTCATTTACCACCTTCACAAGTGCAGTCTCAGTGCTATGATGGGGTCTAAAACCAGACTGAAGCATTTCGTATACATTGTTTGTCTTCAGAAAGGCAGTGAGTTGCTGCGCAACAGCTTTTTCTAAAATTTTTGAGAGGAATGGAAGATTCGATATAGGCCGATAGTTTTTTATATTTTCCGGGTCAAGGTTTGGCTTTTTCAAGAGAGGCTTTATCACTGCCACTTTTAGTGAGTTTGGTACACATCCGGTGGATAGAGAGCTGTTTATTATGTTCAACATAGGAGGGCCAAGCACAGGAAGCAGCTCCTTCAGCAGTTTAGTAGGAATAGGATCCAGTATGCAGCTTGAAGGTTTAGAGGCCATGATTATTTTCATCATTGTGTCAAGAGATATAGTACTAAAACACTTAAGTGTCTCTCCCGATCCCAGGCCCTCGCAGAGTCTGTGCAGATCCAGGACAGCTAAGCCCTGGAGGAATACGCAGATTCAAAGAGGAGTCCGTAATTTGCTTTCTAATGGTCATGATCTTTTCCTCAAAGAAGTTCATGAATTTATTACTGCTGAAGTGAAAGCCATCCTCTCTTGGGGAATGCTGCTTTTTAGTTAGCTTTGCAACAGTATCAAAAAGAAATTTTGGATTGTTCTTATTTTCCTCGATTAAGTTGGAAAAGTAGGATGATCGAGCAGCAGTGAGGGCTCTTCGGTACTGCACGGTACTGTCTTTCCAAGCTAGTCGGAAGACTTCCAGTTTGGTGTGGCGCCATTTCCGTTCCAATTTCCTGGAAGCTTGCTTCAAAGCTCGGGTATTTTCTGTATACCAGGGAGCTAGTTTCTTATGACAAATGTTTTTCGTTTTTAGGGGTGCAACTGCATCTAGGGTATTGCGCAAGGTTAAATTGAGTTCCTCAGTTAAGTGGTTAACTGATTTTTGTCCTCTGACGTCCTTGGGTAGGCAGAAGGAGTCTGGAAGGGCATCAAGGAATTTTTGTGTTGTCTGAGAATTTATAGCACGACTTTTGATGCTCCTTGGTTGGGGTCTGAGCAGATTATTTGTTGCGATTGCAAACGTAATAAAATGGTGGTCCGATAGTCCAGGATTTTGTGGAAAAACATTAAGATCTACAACATTTATTCCATGGGACAAAACTAGGTCCAGAGTATGACTGTGGCAGTGAGTAGGTCCAGAGACATGTTGGACAAAACCCACTGAGTCGATGATGGCTCCGAAATACTTTTGGAGTGGGTCTGTGGACTTCTCCATGTGAATATTAAAATCACCAAAAATTAGAATATGATCTGCTATGACTACAAGGTCTGATAGGAATTCAGGAAACTCAGAGAGGAACGCTGTATATGGCCCAGGAGGCCTGTAAACAGTAGCTATAAAAAGTGATTGAGTAGGCTGCATAGATTTCATGACTAGAAGCTCAAAAGACGAAAACGCCATTTTTTTTTTGTAAATTGAAATTTGCTATCGTAAATGTTAGCAACACCTCCGCCTTTGCGGGATGCACGGGGAATATGGTCACTAGTGTAACCAGGAGGTGAGGCCTCATTTAACACAGTAAATTCATCAGGCTTAAGCCATGTTTCAGTCAGGCCAATCACATCAAGATTATGATCAGTGATTAGTTCATTGACTATGACTGCCTTTGAAGTGAGGGATCTAACATTAAGTAACCCTATTTTGAGATGTGAGGTATCACGATCTCTTTCAATAATGGCAGGAATGGAGGAGGTCTTTATCCTAATAAGATTACTAAGGCGAACACCGCCATGTTTAGTTTTGCCCAACCTAGGTCGAGGCACAGACACAGTCTCAATGGGTATGGCTGAGCTGACTACACTGACTGTGCTATTGGCAGACTCCACTAAGCTGGCAGGTTGGCTAACAGCCTGCTGCCTGGCCTGCACCCTATTTCACTGTGGGGCTAGAGGAGTTAGAGCCCTATCTATGTTGGTAGATAAGATGAGAGCACCCCTCCAGCTAGGATGGAGTCCGTCACTCCTCAGCAGGTCAGGCTTGGTCCTGTTTGTGGGTGAGTCCCAGAAAGAGGGCCAATTATCTACAAATTCTATCTTTTGGGAGGGGCAGAAAACAGTATTCAACCAGCGATTGAGTGCTGAGACTCTGCTGTAGAGCTCGTCACTCCCCCTAACTGGGAGGGGGCCAGAGACAATTACTCGATGCCGACACATCTTTCTAGCTGATTTACACGCTGAAGCTATGTTGCACTTGGTGACCTCTGACTGTTTCATCCTAACATCGTTGGTGCCGACGTGGATAACAATATCTCTATACTCTCTACACTCGCCAGTTTTAGCTTTAGCCAGCACCATCTTTAGATTAGCCTTAACGTCGGTAGCCCTGCCCCCTGGTAAACAGTGTATGATCGCTGGGTGATTCGTTTTAAGTCTAATACTGCGGGTAATGGAGTCGCCAATGACTAGGGTTTTCAATTTGTCAGAGCTAATGGTGGGAGCCTTCGGCGTCTCAGACCCCGTAACGGGAGGAGTAGAGACAAGAGAAGACTCAGACTCAGACTCCGACTCGCTACATAATGGGGATAAGATAAGGTCGTACTCTGCGAATGTTGTAGAGTATGAACCTGCAGGATCGGGTCACCGCTTTGATGTTAGCGGAGAACGACAGGGTGTTGTCCAGGGTCATGCCAAGGTTTTTTGCACTCTGGGAGGAGGACACAATGGAGTTGTCAACCGTGATGGCGAGATCATGGAGCGGGCAGTCCTTCCCCGGGAGGAAGAACAGCTCCATCTTGCAGAGGTTCAGCTTGAGGTGGTGATCTGACATCCACACTGATATGTCTGCCAGACATGCAGAGATGCGATTTGCCACCTGGTTATCAGAAGGAGGAATGGAGAAAATGTATTGTGTGTCGTCTGCGTAGCACTGATAGGAGAGACCATGTGAGGATATGACAGAGCTAAGTGACTTGGTGTATAGAGATAAGAATAATAATAAAATAAATAATATGCCATTCAGCAGACGCTTTTATCCAAAGCGACTTACAGTCGTGCGTGCATACATTTTTGTGTATGGGTGGTCCCGGGGATCGAACCCACTACCTTGGCGTTACAAGCGCCGTGCTCTACCAGCTGAGCTACAGAGGCCCCTGGTGGACACCAGTGGTGAGAGCACGTGGTGCGTAGACAGATTCTTGCCACGCCACCTGGTAGGAGCGACCTGTCAGGTAGGACCCAATCCAAGAGTGAGCAGCGCCGGAGATGCCCAGCTCGGAGAGGGTGGAGAGGAGGATCTGATGGTTCACAGTATCAAAGGCAGCAGACAGGTCTAGAAGGACAAGAGCAGAGGAGAGAGAGTTAGCTTTAGCAGTGCGGAGAGCCTCCGTGACACAGAGAAGAGCAGTCTCAGTTGAATGACCAGTCTTGAAACCTGACTGGTTTGGATCAAGAAGGTCATTCTTAGAGAGATAGAAGGAGAGTTGGCTAGAGACGGCACGCTCAAGAGTTTTGGAGAGAAAAGAAAGAAGGGATACTGGTCTGTAGTTGTTGACATTGGAGGGATCGAGTGTAGGTTTTTTGAGGAGGGTTGCAACTCTCGCTCTCTTGAAGACGGAAGGGACATAGCCAGTGGTCAAGGATGAGTTGATGAGCGAGGTGAGGTAAGGGAGAAGGTCTCCGGAAATGGTCTGGAGAAGAGAGGAGGGGATAGGATCAAGCGGGAAGGTTGTTGGGCGGCCGGCCATCACAAGTCGCAAGATTTCATCTGGAGCGAGAGGGGAGAAAGAAGTCAAAGCATAGGGTAGGGCAGTGTGAGCAGGACCAGCGTTGTCATTTGACTTAATAAATGAGGATCGGATGTCGTCAATCTTCTTTTCAAAATGGGAGGAGGGAGGGGGAGGAGGGGGAGGATTCAGCAGGGAGGAGAAGGTGGCAAAGGGCTTCCTAGGGTTGGAGGCAGAGGCTTGAAATTTAGAGTGGTAGAAAGTGGCTTTAGCAGCAGAAACAGAGGAAGAAAATGTAGAGAGGAGGGAGTGAAAAGATGACAGGTCCGCAGGGAGTCTAGTTTTCCTCCATTTCCGCTCGGCTGCCCGGAGCCCTCTTCTGTGAGCTCGTAATGAGTTGTCAAGCCACAGAGCAGGAGGGGAGGACCAAGCCGGCCGGGAGGATAGAGGACATAGAGAGTCAAAGCATGCAGAAAGGGAGGAGAGGAGGGTTGAGGAGGCAGAATCAGGAGATCGGGGGGAGAAGGATTTAGCAGAGGGAAGAGGTGATAGGATGGAAGAGGAGAGAGTAGCGGGAGAGAGAGAACGAAGGTTGCGACTGCACATTACCATCTGAGTAGGGGCAAAGTGAGTAGTGTTGGAGGAAAGCGAGAGAGAAAAGGATACAAAGTAGTGGTCAGAGACTTGGAGGGGAGTTGCAGTGAGATTAGTAGAAGAACAGCATCTAGTAAAGATGAGGTCAAGCGCATTGCCTGCCTTGTGAGTAGGGGGGGACGGTGAGAGGGTGAGGTCAAAAGAGGAAAGGAGTGGAAAGAAGGAGGCAGAGAGAAATGAGTCAAAGGCAGATGTAGGGAGGTTAAAGTCACCCAGAACTGTGAGGGGTGAGCCATCCTCAGTAAAGGAACTTATCAAGGCGTCAAGCTCATTGATGAACTCTCCAAGGGAACCTGGAGGGTGATAAATGATAAGGATGTTAAGCTTGAATGGGCTAGTGACTGTGACAGCATGGAATTCAAATGAGGAGATAGACAGATGGGTCAGGGGGAAAAGAGAGAATGTCCACTTGGGAGAGATGAGGATTCCTGTGCCACCGCCTCGCTGACCAGATGCTCTCGGGGTATGCGAGAACACATGATCAGACGAGGAAAGAGCAGTAGGAGTAGCAGTGTTTTCTGTGGTAATCCATGTTTCCGTCAGCACCAAGAAGTCGAGGGACTGGAGGGTAGCATAGGCCGAGCTGAACTCTGCCTTGTTGGCCGCAGAACGGCAGTTCCAGAGGCTGCCGGAGACCTGCCAGAGCAGCAATTGGTCTTAAATCACTAATTGGTTCAAGAAACATTTAGACTGCAAGCTGATTTGGACATTTCGGCTTTCGCCAGTGTGCCGCATAGCTGGGTTAGTAAAGGTTCCTCACAGCTGGGTTAGTAAAGGTTTTTCACAGCTGGGTTAGTAAAGGTTCCTCACAGCAGGGTTATTAAAGGTCTTCACAGCTCGGTTATTAAAAGTTCTATACAGCTGGGGTAGTAAAGGTTCTTTAAAGATGGGTTATTAAAGTTTCTATACAGCTGGGTTAGTAAATATTCTTCATAGCTGGTTTAACAAAGGTTCTTCACAGCTGGGTTAGAGAAGGTTATTCACAGCAGTGTTTGTAAAGATTCTATACAGCTGGGTTATTAAAAGGTTCTATATAGATGGGTTACTAAAGATTCTATACAGCTGGGTTAGTAAAGGATTTATACAGTTGGGTTGGTAAAGGTTCTTCATAGCTGGTTTAACAAAGGTTCTAACAGCTGGGTTAGTGAAGGTTCTTTACAGCTGGGTTATTAAAGGATCTTCACAGCTGGGTTAGTAAAGGTTCTATACAGCTTTGTTAGTAAAGGTTCTATTCAGCTGGGTTAGTAAAGGTTCCTCACAGCTGGATTATTAAATGCTTTTCACAGCTGGGTTAGTAAAGGTTCTATACAGCTGGGTTAATAAATGTTCTATACAGCTGTGTTAATAAAAGTTATATACTGCTGAATTAGTAAAGGCTCCTCGCAGCTGGGTTAAAAGGGTAAAATACACCTGGGTTAGTAAAGGTTTTATACAGCTGGGTTAGTAAAGGTTCTATACAGCTGGGTTAGTAAAGGTTCCTCACAACTGGGTTAGTAAAGTTTTTATACAGCTGGGATAGTAAAGGTTCCTCACAGCTGGATTATTAAAGGTCCTTCACATCTGGGTTATTAAAAGTTATTTGCAGCTGGGTCAGTAATGGTTCTATACAGCTGGGTTAATAAAGGTTCTATACAGCTGGGTTAATAAAGGTTCTATACAGCTGAGTTAATAAAGGTTCTATACAGTTGGGTTAGTAAAGGTTCTATACAGCTGGGTCAGTAATGGTTCTATACAGCTGGGTTAGTAAAGGTTCTATACAGCTGAGTTAGTAAAGGTTCTATACAGCTGGGTCAGTAATGGTTCTATACAGCTGGGTTAATAAAGGTTCTATACAGCTGAGTTAATAAAGGTTCTATACAGTTGGGTTAGTAAAGGTTCTATACAGCTGGGTCAGTAATGGTTCTATACAGCTGGGTTAGTAAAGGTTCTATACAGCTGAGTTAGTAAAGGTTCTATACAGTTGGGTCAGTAATGGTTCTATACAGCTGGGTTAATAAAGGTTCTATACAGCTGAGTTAGTAAATTGTATTTACTGCTAAGTTAGTAAATGTTCTTTACAGCTGGGTTAGTAAATGTGATAAATAGCTGGGCTACTATAGATTCTACACACCTGGGTTAGTAAAGGTTCCTCACAGCTGGATAATTAAAGGTCCTTCTCAACTGGGTTAGTAAAGGTTCTATACAGCTGGGTTAGTAACATTTCTTTAAAGCTGGGTTAATAAAGGTTCTATACAGCTGAGTTAGTGAAGGTTCCTCACAGCTGGGTTAGTAAACATTATTCACACTCAGTTAGTAAATCTTCAATTTAGCTGGGTTAGGAAAGGTTCTATACAGTTGGGTTAGTAAAGGTTTTACACTGCTGGTTAGTAAAGGTTCCTCACAGCTGAGTTATTAATTGTTCCTCACAGCTGGGTTAGTAAATGTTCTTCACAGCTTGGTTAGGAAAGTTTCTATATTGCTGGATTAGTAAAGGTTCTATACAGCTGGTTATGCAAAGCCTATTCACAGCTGGGTTAGGAAAGGTTATATGTAGCTGGGTTAGTAAATGTTGTATACAGCTGGGTTAGTGAAGGTTTTATACAGATGGGTTAGTAAAGGTTCCTCACAGCTTGGTTAGTAAAGGTTCCCCAGAGCTGTGTTAGTAAAGGTTCTATACAGCTGGGTTAGTAAAGGTTCCCCAGAGCTGTGTTAGTAAAGGTTCCATAGAGCTGTGTTAGTAAAGGTTCCATAGAGCTGTGTTAGTAAAGGTTCTATACAGCTGGGTTAGTAAAGGTTCCCCAGAGCTGTGTTAGTAAAGGTTCCCCAGAGCTGTGTTAGTAAAGGTTCCCCAGAGCTGTGTTAGTAAAGGTTCCATAGAGCTGTGTTAGTAAAGGTTCCATAGAGCTGTGTTAGTAAAGGTTCTATACAGCTGGGTTAGTAAAGGTTCCCCAGAGCTGTGTTAGTAAAGGTTCCATAGAGCTGTGTTAGTAAAGGTTCCCCAGAGCTGTGTTAGTAAAGGTTCTATACAGCTGGGTTAGTAAAGGTTCCCCAGAGCTGTGTTAGTAAAGGTTCTATACAGCTGGGTTAGTAAAGGTTCCCCAGAGCTGTGTTAGTAAAGGTTCCCCAGAGCTGTGTTAGTAAAGGTTCCCCAGAGCTGTGTTAGTAAAGGTTCCCCAGAGCTGTGTTAGTAAAGGTTCTATACAGCTGGGTTAGTAAAGGTTCTATACAGCTGGGTTAATAAAGTTTATAAACATTGAAGTAATGTTGTATATGTTGTTTCCACCCTCCCTCTCTTCTGCTCCTCCTCTCTACCTCTCGTCTTCTGTTGTCCAGGTGTTATCAAGGCTTATCAAGACCAGGGGCAAGTCTCAGACCAAGCATCTCAACGTCCAGATGGTGGCTGCAGACAAACTGGCCCAGTGTCCCACGGTGAGAGTAACCTAACCATAATAACCATGACCCTAACATAATAACCCTAACCCTAACCCAAACCCAACCCTACCCCTGACTGGCCCAGTGCCCCACAGTGAGAGTCACCTTAACCTTAACCATAGTAACCATAACCCTAACCATAATAACCATGACCCTAACCTAACCGTAATAACCCTAACCCTAACCCTACCCCTGACTGGCCCAGTGTCCCACGGTGAGAGTCACCTTAACCTTAACCATAGTAACCATAACCCTAACCATAATAACCATGACCCTAACCTAACCGTAATAACCCTAACCCAAACCCAAAGCTTACCCTACCCCTGACTGGCCCAGTGTCCCACAGTGAGAGTCACCTTAACCTTAACCATAGTAACCATAACCCTAACCATAATAACCATGACCCTAACCTAACCGTAATAACCCTAACCCTAACCCAAAGCTTACCCTACCCCTGACTGGCCCAGTGCCCCACAGTGAGAGTCACCTTAACCTTAACCATAGTAACCATAACCCTAACCATAATAACCATGACCCTAACATAATAACCCTAACCCTAACCCTACCCCTGACTGGCCCAGTGTCCCACAGTGAGAGTCACCTTAACCTTAACCATAGTAACCATAACCCTAACCATAATAACCATGACCCTAACATAATAACCCTAACCCAAAGCTTACCCTACCTCTAACTGTTCCAGTGCCCCACAGTGAGAGTCACCTTAACCTTAACCATAGTAACCATAACCCTAACCATAATAACCAATAACACTAACATAATAACCCTAACCCAAAGCTTACCCTACCTCTAACTGTTCCAGTGCCCCACAGTGAGAGTCACCTTAACCTTAACCATAGTAACCATAACCCTAACCATAATAACCATGACCCTAACCTAACCGTAATAACCCTAACCCTAACCCAAAGCTTACCCTACCCCTGACTGGCCCAGTGTCCCACGGTGAGAGTCACCTTAACCTTAACCATAGTAACCATAACCCTAACCATAATAACCAATAACACTAACATAATAACCCTAACCCTAACCCTACCCCTGACTGGCCCAGTGTCCCACGGTGAGAGTCACCTGACCATAATAACCATGACCCTAACATAATAACCCTAACCCTAACCCAAAGCTTACCCTACCTCTAACTGTTCCAGTGTCCCATTTTGAGAGTAACCTTAACCATAACCATAGTAACCATAACCCTAACCATAATAACCATGACCCCAACCTAACCGTAATAACCCTAACCCTAACCCAAACCCAACCCTACCCCTGACTGGCCCAGTGTCCCACGGTGAGAGTCACCTGACCATAATAACCATGACCCTAACATAATAACCCTAACCCTAACCCAAAGCTTACCCTACCTCTAACTGTTCCAGTGTCCCATTTTGAGAGTAACCTTAACCATAACCATAGTAACCATAACCCTAACCATAATAACCATGACCCTAACCTAACCGTAATAACCCTAACCCTAACCCAAAGCTTACCCTACCCCTGACTGGCCCAGTGTCCCACAGTGAGAGTCACCTTAACCTTAACCATAGTAACCATAACCCTAACCATAATAACCATGACCCTAACCTAGCCGTAATAACCCTAACCCTAGCCCAAAGCTTACCCTACCCCTGACTGGCCCAGTGCCCCACAGTGAGAGTCACCTTAACCTTAACCATAGTAACCATAACCCTAACCATAATAACCATGACCCTAACATAATAACCCTAACCCAAAGCTTACCCTACCTCTAACTGTTCCAGTGCCCCACAGTGAGAGTCACCTTAACCTTAACCATAGTAACCATAACCCTAACCATAATAACCATGACCCTAACCTAACCGTAATAACCCTAACCCAAAGCTTACCCTACCCCTGACTGGCCCAGTGCCCCACAGTGAGAGTCACCTGAAAAATAATCATCAGAGGTGTCATGATCCGTTTCTTCCCCGCCATCTGAGTCGCTTTCATTCAGATCTTGTAGCAATGCTAACACAGCATGTGCATCCATTCGTCTTGGTCTTGCCATTGTAAATTATGCACGCTCTGATTGTGTAGCCTACTCCAAGTAGTAGAATAATAAGACTGTTTGGATTCGACTGATATAGGGCACACCGTTTTGAGATTATAATTAGAATAGATACAATAGAATCTTCATTCACAATTAGTGATTACATAGTTATGTATAGTTTGCTTCCCCTTGCTCATCAACTGACCCATTCCCCCCATCATATTATACTTCAATTATTTCATCTGTTGTTATGTGTGTGAAATTAGTTTTGTGTGTAGAGTCTATGTTTTGTGTTCATTGTTTCAGTTTCTAGTTCATGTGTTTCTATGTTGGCTGGGGTGGTTCTCAATCAGAGGCAACGTGAATCAGCTGTTGCTTGTTGTCTCTGATTGGGAACCATACTTAGGCAGCCGTTTGGCACTTGTGTTTTGTGGTATCTTGTTCCGTGTTGGTTTGTGTATGTACCCAAGGACTTCACGTATCGTTTTGTTGTTTTTGTTCGTGTGGTGAATAATAATAAAAGATGTTCGGATTCCACGCTGAGCATTGGTCCACTCCTTTCGACGATCGTGACATGCGCTCTGGCACACTCAGATGAGAGTGCTCTGAAATCGGAGTAGATGGCCAGAGCGGATTTACCAAATATGTCTATCGACAGTTGTCGCAGTGACATCATGAACATTCTATTGAAATGGATACTTGCATAGTGGAGTCTTTTGTATCAACATGTAGCTAGCTAGCTAAACAATGAACCATAATCCCAACTCATAACCTTACTACCCTGCATGAATCTGCAGGTAACTAACAAATCAGGTTCAATGTTAGCTATCTAGCTAACATTAGGCTACAACTAGCAATGCAAATGGCTCTGAGATACGAATAATATTACTACACAGATCATATACGTACCGTTAGCTAGCGAGCCAGCCAGCTAACCTTAGCTAGCTAGCTAACAGTATGCTTTAACTTGAAATGAAAACTAATTTCTGACAAAATTAGAAACTTGTCATATCTGAAAATGTAGGAGAGGCCTGCCAGGTAGGATGCAATCCAAGAGTGTGCAGAGCCTGAGACGCCCAGCCCTGAGAGGGTGGAGAGGAGGATCTGATTCTGCACAGTGTCGAAGGTAGCGGATACATCTAAGAGGATGAGAACAGAGGAGCGAGAGTCAGCTTTGGTAGTGCGGAGAGCTTACGTATCATCCTGTATCACCCTGTATCAGTCTGTATTAGTATGCATAACCCTGTATCAGTCTGTATCAGTCTGTATCAGTCTGTTTCAACCTGTATCAGCCTGTATCACTCCGTATCACCCTGTATCATGCTGCATCACCATGTATCAGCCTGTATCAGTCTGTATCCCCCTGTCTCTGCCTCTCCATGCTGAATCTGTCCTTGTTATCTGAGATTAAGTTATTTCCTTCCATCCTGTCTAAATCAGGCTCCTAAACAGAGATGTACAGTGGGGGGGAAAAGTATTTAGTCAGCCACCAATTGTGCAAGTTCTCCCACTTAAAAAGATGAGAGAGGCCTGTAATTTTCATCATAGGTACACGTCAACTATGACAGACAAATTGAGAAAATAAATTCCAGAAAATCACATTGTAGGATTTTTAATGAATTTATTTGCAAATGATGGTGGAAAATAAGTATTTGGTCACCTACAAACAAGCAAGATTTCTGGCTCTCACAGACCTGTAACTTCTTCTTTAAGAGGCTCCTCTGTCCTCCACTCGTTACCTGTATTAATGGCACCTGTTTGAACTTGTTATCAGTATAAAAGACACCTGTCCACAACCTCAAACAGTCACACTCCAAACTCCACTATGGCCAAGACCAAAGAGCTGTCAAAGGACACCAGAAACAAAATTGTAGACCTGCACCAGGCTGGGAAGACTGAATCTGCAATAGGTAAGCAGCTTGGTTTGAAGAAATCAACTGTGGGAGCAATTATTAGGAAATGGAAGACATACAAGACCACTGATAATCTCCCTCGATCTGGGGCTCCACGCAAGATCTCACACCGTGGGGTCAAAATGATCACAAGAACGGTGAGCAAAAATCCCAGAACCACACGGGGGGACCTAGTGAATGACCTGCAGAGAGCTGGGACCAAAGTAACAAAGCCTACCATCAGTAACACACTACGCCGCCAGGGAATCAAATCCTGCAGTGCCAGACGTGTCCCCCTGCTTAAGCCAGTACATGTCCAGGCCCATCTGAAGTTTGCTAGAGTGCATTTGTATGATCCAGAAGAGGATTGGGAGAATGTCATATGGTCAGATGAAACCAAAATATAACTTTTTGGTAAAAACTCAACTCGTCGTGTTTGGAGGACAAAGAATGCTGAGTTGCATCCAAAGAACACCATACCTACTGTGAAGCATGGGGGTGGAAACATCATAATAATAATGATAATATGCCATTTAGCAGACGCTTTTATCCAAAGCGACTTACAGTCATGCGTGCATACATTTTTGTGTATGGGTGGTCCCGGGGATCGAACCCACTACCTTGGCGTTACAAGCGCCGTGCTCTACCAGCTGAGCTACAGAGGACCATGCTTTGGGGCTGTTTTTCTGCAAAGGGACCAGGACGACTGATCCGTGTAAAGGAAAGAATGAATGGTGCCATGTATCGTGAGATTTTGAGTGAAAACCTCCTTCCTTCAGCAAGGGCATTGAAGATGAAACGTGGCTGGGTCTTTCAGCATGACAATGATCCCAAACACACCGCCCGGGAACGAAGGAGTGGCTTCGTAAGAAGCATTTCAAGGTCCTGGAGTGGCCTAGCCAGTCTCCAGATCTCAACCCCATAGAAAATCTTTGGAGGGAATTGAAAGTCCGTGTTGCCCAGCGACAGCCCCAAAACATCACTGCTCTAGAGGAGATCTGCATGGAGGAATGGGCCAAAATACCAGCAACAGTGTGTGAAAACCTTGTGAAGACTTACAGAAAACGCTTGACCTGTGTCATTGCCAACAAAGGGTATATAACAAGGTATTGAGAAACGTTTGTTATTGACCAAATACTTATTTTCCACCATAATTTGCAAATAAATTCATTAAAAATCCTACAATGTGATTTTCTGGATTTTTTTCTTCTCATTTTGTCTGTCATAGTTGACGTGTACCTATGATGAAAATGACAGGCCTCTCTCATCTTTTTAAGTGGGAGAACTTGCACAATTGGTGGCTGACTAAATACTTTTTTCCCCCACTGTACTTGATTTGATTATCAGATAGTGTTATTTTAAGTAATTGGTATCCAAGGGGACTGCTAAAGCAGCAGTGACCTGAGTGGCGCAGTGGTCTAAGGCACTGCATCACAGTGCTAACTGTGCCACTAGAGATCCTGGTTCGAATCCAGGTTCTGTCGCAGCCGGCCGCGACCGGGAGACTCATGGGCGGCGCACAATTGGCCCAGCGTTGTCCAGGGTAGGGGAGGGAATGGCCGGCAGGGATGTAGCTCAGTTGATAGATCATGGCGTTTGCAACGCCAGGTTTGTGGGTTCGATTCCCACGGGGGGCCAGTATAAAAAAAATATATATGTATTCACTAACTGTAAGTCGCTCTGGATAAGAGCGTCTGCTAAATGACTAAAATGTAATGGATTGTCCCTTCAGTCTGAATGACACTAACACCCTGTCTGGCCTGCAGGAGATGTATGACGTAATCTTGGATGAGAACCAGCTGAGCGATGCCTGTGAGCACATAGCAGACTACCTAGAGGCATACTGGAGGGCCACCCACCCCCCAGAAACAGAACCTGTTAACCCCTTAGTGGAGAAGCTGGCAGAGAACACACTGCCTACAAGCCCTGCTCCAAAGGTAACCCTAAATCTAACCACAACCCAACTTCACAGTTAGAACAGAGTTGGAATGTAATAAGAATGTCACACTAGTTAAAACATCACACTAGTTAGAACGTCACCATATTAAAAACGTCACACTAGTTAGAACGTCACCATATTAAAAACTTCACACTAGTTAGAACATCACCATAGTTAAAACATCACACTAGTTAGAACGTCACCATAGTTAAAACATCACACTAGTTAGAACGTCACCATAGTTAAAACATCACACTAGTTTGAACGTCACCAAAGTAAAAACATCACACTAGTTAGAACGTCACCATAGTTAAAACATCACACTAGTTAGAACGTCACCATAGTTAAAACGTCACACTAGTTAGAACGTCACCATAGTTAAAACATCACACTAGTTAGAACATCACCATAGTTAAAACGTCACACTAGTTAGAACGTCACCATAGGTGTACTCAAACTCCTGTTTTCATTTTCATCATGTGCCATTTATCATTTCTCCTCCTTTACTAATATCCTGTGGGAAATATCCAGAAGTGAGAGATCTTTTTCTGGTGAGTCACCATGTAGACACCATATATACACCATATACACACCATATATATACCATATGTACACCAAATACAGTATACACCATAGACACACCATATAAACACCATATATACACCATATACAGTGTATTCAGAAAATATTCAGACCCCTTAACTTTTTCCACATTTTGTTATGTTAAAGACTTATTCTAAAATGGATTAAATCATTGTTTCCCCTCATCAATCTACACACAATTCCCCATTATGACAAAACAAAAACAAATGTATTAAAAATAAAAACTTAAATATCACATTTAAATAAGTATTCAGACCCTTTACTCAGCACCTTTGGCAGTGATTGCAGCCTTTAATCTGCTTGGGTATGATGCTACAAGCTTGGTTTTTGCTCTGACGTGAACTGTGCGACCTTATATAGACAGGTGTGTGACTTTCCAAATCATGTCCAATCATTTGATTTTTCCACAGGTGGACTCCAATCAAGTTGTAGAAACATCTCAAGGATGATAAATGGGAACAGGATGCACCTGAACTCAATTTCGAGTCTCATAGCAAAGGGTCTGAATACTTATGTAAATATGGTATTTCTGTTTTGTATTATTACAAAACGTGGAAAAGGGAAGGGGTCTGAATACTTTCCGAATGCACTGTACACTATATACTGTATACACCATAGACACACCTTTTTTTTAACCTTTATTTTGACTACGTGACTTCAAAGAGGTCCAGCTAACCTTTTGGTAAAGAATGCAGTGATGAGTAATACAACTGTCTCCTGATAAAATGATGGGAGCTATGATAAACAGCATCCAAGGGTTTAACAGCAGAGGCAGCTGCACTGATAAATAGTATCACCATAATCAACAACAGGTAGAAAAGTTGACTGCACAATCTGCGTCCTGCTGTCTATAGAGAGACCAGATCTGTTTCTTAGTTTCTAAACAAACTCAGTCGTATGTTTTTTAAAACAATAAATCATTGTGAATCCAAATTCCAAGGTATTTGTATGCAGGGACGATTATAGAACCATCCGATGAGTGAAGATGTAATCCATCTGAGACAATCTTACGATAACTTGAAAACTATATTTATTTCGTTTTGCCCGTATTAAGGATGAGTTTTAAATCAGTAAGGGCTTCCTGCACAACCACAAAATTGGACTGTAGGCTCGTCACAGCCAGGTCAGCAGTAATAGTATCATCGGCATACAGATGAAATTGACAATTTTTAACAGATTGACCAATAGCATTTATATAAACTGAAAGATGCACACACACACACACAACATGTTAATGTTTTTGAATGTATGTAAATTGTCAGTAATGTCTTTTTCGTTGTGTGTCGGACTCCAGTAAGACTAGTTCTTGCACGCTGAAATAAAATGGTGATTAATGCATCAATGATGGCATTTTTTTACGTAATGTGGCCCGTGTCTGAATTAAATTGGTGTGAAAGAGAGGAGGACGGGTTCCCATTACAATCCGAAAGAGCGGTTGCATAAAATCTGATTTAGCCTTTCTGATTTGTCTTATACAATGATTCCTCAGTGGCTTGCCAGTCCGGGCCTAAGCCTGTGTTCCTGGCCTTGACCGAAGCATCATCTTTTTTATCAATGACTTCTGATAATTCTGTAGTGTATCAGGCATTCGATCTACCTTTAACTCTTAATTTTTTGAAAAGAGCATGATTATCCACAATAGTATTGAAGACATCTGCAAAAAGGCTGAAAACTATATCATAAAATAACATCAAATTGATCAGCAATACAGTGTAGACATTGTTCATGTTGTAAATGGCTATTGTAGCTGGAAATGGCTGATTTTTGATGGAATATCTACATAGGCGTACAGAGGCCCATTATCAGCAACCATCAGTCCTGTGTTCCAATGGCACGTTGTGTTTGCTAATCCAAGTTTATCATTTTAAAAGGCTAATTGATCATTAGAAAACCCTTTTGCAATTATGTTAGCACAGCTGAAAACTGTTGTGCTGATTAAAGAAGCAATAAAACTGGCCTTCTGGAGACTAGTTGAGTATCTAGAGCATCAGCAATTGTGGGTTCGATTACAGGCTCTAAATGTCCAGAAACAAATAACTTTCTTCTGAAACTCATCAGTCTATTCTTGTTCTGAGAAATGAAGGCTATTCTATGCGAGAAATTGCCAAGAAACTGAAGATCTCGTACAACGCTGTGTACTACTCCCTTCACAGATCAGAGCAAACTGGCTCTAACCAGAATAAAAAGATGAGTGGGAGGCCCCGGTGCACAACTGACCTTCTAGGCAGAGTTGCAAAGACAAAGCCATATCTCAGACTGGCCAATAAAAAGAAAAGATTAAGATGGGCTGTCTGAGATATGGCTTTTTCTTTGCAACTCTGCCTAGAAGGTCAGAATCCCGAAGTCGCCTCTTCACTGTTGATGTTGAGACTGGTGTTTTGCGGGTACTATTTAATGAAGCTGCCAGTTGAGGAACTGTGAAGCGTCTGTTTCTCAAACTAGACACTCAAATGTATTTGTCCTCTTGCTCAGTTGCCCTATCCCATCTGGACAAGAGGAATACCTATATTATTTATATTATGTATTTATTTCCTCTTTATTTAACCAGGAAGCCAGTTGAGAACAAGTTCTCATTTACAACTGCGACCAGCCAAGATAAAGCAAAGCAGTGCGATAAAAACAACAACACAGAGTTACATCTGGAATACACAAAAACAAAACGTACAGTCAATAACACAATAGAAAATCTATATACAGTGTGTGCAAATGTAGTAAGTTATGGAGGTAAGGCAATACATAGGCCATAGTGCAAAATAATTACAATTGAGTATTAACACTGGAGTGATAGATGTGCAGAAGATTATGTGCAAATAGAGATCCTGGGGTGCAAATGAGCAAAATAAATAACAATGTAAATAAGAATATGGGGATGAGGTAGTTGGGTGGGCTAATTACAGATGGGCTGTGTACAGGTGCAGTGATCGTTAAGCTGCTCAGACAACTGATGCTTAAAGTTAGTGAGGGAGATAAGTGTCTCCAGCTTCAGAGATTTTTGCAGTTCGTTCCAGTCATTTGCAGCAGAGAATTGGAAGGAATGGCGGCCAAAGGAGGTGTTGGCTTTGGGGATGACCAGTGAGATATACCTGCTGGAGCGCATACTATGGTTGGGTGTTGCTATGGTGACCAATGAGCTAAGATAAGGCGGGGATTTGCCTAGAAGTGATTTATAGATGACCTGGAGCCAGTGGGTTTGGCGACGAATATGTAGTGAGGGCCAGCCAACGAGAGCGTACAGGTCACAGTGGTGGGTAGTATATGGGGCTTTGGTGACAAAACGGATGGCACTGTGATAGACTACATCCGATTTGGTGAGTAGAGTGTTGGAGGCTATTTTGTAAAATACATCGCCGAAGTCAAGGATCAGTAGGTTAGTCAGTTTTACGAGGGCATGTTTAGCAGCATGAGAGAAGGAGGCTTTGTTGCGAAATAGGAAGCTGATTCTAGATTTAACTTTGGATTGGAGATGCTTAATGTGAGTCTGGAAGGAGAGTTTACGGTCTAACCAGACACCTAGGTATTTGTAGTTGTCCACATATTCTAAGTCAGACCCGCCGAGAGTAGTGATTCTAGTCGGGCGGGCGGGTGCAAGCAGCGTTCGATTGAAGAGCATGCATTTAGTTTTACTAGCGTTTAAGAGCAGTTGGAGGCCACGGAAGGAGTGTTGTATGGCATTGAAGCTCGTTTGGAGGTTTTTTAACACAGTGTCAAATGAAGGGCCAGATGTATACAAAATGGTGTCGTCTGAGAGGTGGATCTGAGAGTCACCAGCAGCAAGAGCGGCATCATTGATATACACAGAGAATAGAGTCGGCCCGAGAATTGAACCCTGTGGCACCCCCATAGAGACTGCCATTGGTCCAGACAACAGGCCCTCCGATTTGACACATTGAACTCTATCTGAGAAGTAGTTGGTGAACCAGGCGAGGCAGTCATTTGAGAAACCAAGGCTATTTAGTCTGCCAATAAGAATGCAGTGATTGACAGTCAAAAGCCTTGGCCAGGTCGATGAAGACGGCTGCACAGTACTGTCTTTTATCGATCGCGGTTATTATATCTGTGGTCCTCTGTAGCTCAGCTGGTAGAGCACGGCGCTTGTAACGCCAGGGTAGTGGGTTCGATCCCCGGGACCACCATACACAAAAATGTATGCACGCATGACTGTAAGTCGCTTTGGATAAAAGCGTCTGCTAAGTGGCATATTAATTTAATATTAATTATATCGTTTAGGACCTTGAGCGTGGCTGAGGTGCACCCATGACTAGCTCGGACGGTGGGATTCGAATTGGTCGGTGATCTGTTTGTTAACTAGGCTTTCAAATACTTTCGAAAGGCAGGGTAGGATGGATATAGGTCTGTAACAGTTTGGATCTAGAGCGTCACCCCCTTTGAAGAGGGTGATGACCGCGGCAGCTTTCCAATCTCTGAGGATCTCAGACGATACGAAAGGGAGGTTGAACAGGCTAGTAATAGGGGTTGTGACAATTTTGGCTGCTAATTTTTGAAAGAAAGGGTCCAGATTGTCTAGCCCAGCTGATTTGTAGGGGTCCAGATTTAGCAGCTCTATCAGGACATCAGCTATCTGAATTTGGGTGAAGGAGAAGCGGAAGGGGGGCTTGGGTAAGTTGCAGCGGAGGGTGCAGAGCTGGTGGCCGGGGTAGGGGTAGCCAGGTGGAAAGCATGGCCTGCCGTAGCAAAATCCTTATTGACATTCTCGATTATCGTAGATTTATCGGTGATGACTGTGTTTCCTAGCCTCAGTGCAGTGGGTAGCTGGGAGGAGGTGCTCTCATTCTCCATGGCCTTTACAGTGTCCCAAAACTTTAGTTAGTGCTACAGGATGCAAATTTCTGTTTGAAAAACTAGCCTTTGCTTTCCTATCTGATTGTGTATATTGGTTCCTGACTTCCCTGAAAAGTTGCAAATCGCGGGGTCTGTTCGATGCTAATGCAGTACGCCACAGGATGTTTTTGTGCTGGTCAAGGGTAGTCAAGTCTGGGGTGAACCAGGGGCTATATCTGTTCTTAGTTCTGAAATTTTTGAATGGGGCATGCTTATTTAAGATGGAGAGGAAAGCACTTTTGAAGAACATCCAAGCATCCTCTACTGACGGAATGAGGTCAATATCCATCCAGGATACCTGCGCCAGGTCAATTAGAAAGGCCTGCTTGCTGAAGTGTTTTAGGGAGCGTTTGACAGTGATGAGGGGTGGTCGTTTGACCGCGGACCCATTACGGACGCAGGCAATGAGGCAGTGATCGTTGAGATCCTGGTTGAAGACAGCAGAGGTGTATTTAGAGGGTAAATTAGTCAGGATGATATCTATGAGGGTGCCCATGTTTACGGATTTAGGGTTTTTGGTTCCTTGATAATTTGTGTGAGATTGAGGGCATATAGTTTAGACGGCAGGACGGCTGGGGTGTTAAGTATATCCCAGTTTAGGTCACCAAGTAGGATAGATGGGGGGCAAGCAATTCACATATGGTATCCAGGGCACAACTGGGGGCTGAGGGGGGGCTGTAGCAAGCAGCAACAGTGAGAGACTTATTTCTGGAAAGGTGGATTTTTAGAAGTAGAAGCTCAAACTGTTTGGGCACAGACCTGGACAGTATGATAGAGCTCTGCAGGCTATCTCTACAGTAGATTGCAACTCCACCCCCTTTGGCAGTTCTATCTAGATGGAAAATGTTGTAGTTCGGAATGGACATTTCTAAATTTTTGGTGGCCTTCCTAAGCCAAGATTCAGACACATCAGGGTTGGCAGAGTGTGCTAACGCAGTGAATAACTCAAACTTGGGGAGGAGACTTCTGATGTTAGTTAACATGCAAGAAACCAAGGCTTTTACGGTTACAGAAGTCAACAAATTATAGCGCCTGGGGAGTAGGAGTGATAATGGGGGCTACAGGGGTTAACCTCTAGATCACCAGAGGAACAGAGGAGGAATAGAATAAGGATACGGCTAAAGGCTTTAAGAACTGGTCTTCTAGTGGGTTGGGTACAGAGAAAGGGGGCAGATTTCCAGGTGTTGTAGAATAGATTCAGGGCATTATGTACAGACAAGGATATGGAAGGATATGAGTACAGTGGAGGTAAACCTAAGCGTTGGGTAACAATGAAAGAGATAGCATCACTGGAGGTACCGATTGAGCCGGTCTCCGCGTGTATTGGGGGTGGGACAAATGAGCTCTCTGAGGCTGGTTGAGCTGAACGTGGGGCTCTACAGTGAAATTGTATAATAAGAACTAACTGGAACAGCAATAGGCAAGGCATATTGACATGGGAGAGAGGTATAATGCAATCACAGGTGTTATTCGAGAGGGCTAAGATAACAACTGGTAATGGCGATAAAGTTTGGGCTGAGGCTAAACAGAATAAACAGGACAGGGTACCGTGTAAAGGAACAGTCCAGCAGGCATTAGCTGTGTAGCTGAGTGATCATAAGGTCCAGTGAACAGAACTAATAAGTCTGGGAGCATATTGTAGGCTGCTAAAGCACAGGCGGACAGGAGGCACGGCTGTTGATTGCGCGTGCTAGCGGGCCGGGGCTAGCAGATGGATCTTCGTGGTCATCGCAACGGGAAGCCTGTTGAAACCACATCAGACGACTAAGTCGGCAGACCAGATGTGATGGATCGGCGGGGCTCCTTGTCGACACTAGGAGTTCCCGTCCAGTTGACAGAGAGGTAGATAGCCGGGAGATGGGCCCCTGGCTCGAGGCTAGATCAAGGCTAACTGGTATGTCGGAAAGTGGATATTAGCCAACAACAACAGCCATTCGGTTGCAGCTAGCTAGTTGCGATGGTCCGGTGTTAAGGCCCAGTGATTCAGTGATTCCGGCAGAAAATCCGATATGCTCTGGATCGATAGCACGCTGTGCACACTGGCCGATAATTGTCCAGGCTAGAGCTGGCTGGTAGGTAGTGCAGGCCACGGACATTGGTGAAGACTGCTAACGGTGGCTAATAGCAAGTAGCTAGTTAGCTGGCTAGCTGGCTCGTTTCAGCCGTAGGTTCTTGATAGAAATAATATAATCCGTTCCACATTGGGTGAGGCAGGTTGCAGGAAAGTATATTTAGTTAAAGGATGGAAAGTGAGATAGAGAAATATATACGAATAAAAGACAAAAAATTAAATAACAGGCTGTTTACACAAGGACACAATACAATACACCACCGCACTGCTACGCCATCTTGGAATATTTGAATGCTGTTCATTGACTATAGCTCAGCATTCAACACCATAGTACCTTCCAAGCTCATCATTAAGCTCGAGGCCCTGGGTCTGAACCCCACCCTGTGCAACTGGGTCCTGGACTTCCTGACGGGCCACCCAACAGTAGTAGGCTTGATTACCAACAATGACGAGACAGCCTACAGGGAGGAGGTGAGGGCTCTGGGAGTGTGGTGCCAGGAACATAACCTCTCACCCAATGTCAACAAAACAAAGGAGATGATCGTGGACTTCAGGAAACAGCAAAGGGTGCACCCCCCTATCCACATCGACAGGACCGCAGTGGAGAAGGTGGAAAGCTTTAAGTTCCTTCGCGTACACATCACTGACAAACTGAAATGGTCCACTCACGCAGACAGTGTGGTGAAGAAGGCGCAACAGAGCCTCTTCAACATCAGGAGGCTGAAGAAATTTGGCTTGGCACCTAAAACCCTCACAAACTTTTACAGATGCACAATTGAGAGCATCCTGTCGGGCTGTATCACCGCCTGGGTATGGCAACTGCACCGCCCACAACTGCAGGGCTCTCCAGAGGGTGGTGCAGTCTGCCCAACGCATTACCGGGGGCAAACCACCCACCCTCCAGGACACCTACAGCAACCAATGTCACAGGAAGGCCAAAAAGATCATCAAGGACATCAACCACCCGAGCCACTGCCTGTTTACCACGCTATCATCTAGAAGGCGAGGTCAGTACAGGTGCATCAAAGCTGGGACCGAGAGAATGAAAAATGAAACATTTTAGTGGTAGGTTTATTTGAACAGTGAGAGACAGAATAACAGCAAAAAAATCCAGAAAAACGCATGTCAAAAATGTTATAAATTGATTTGCATTTTAATGAGGGAAATAAGTATTTGACCCCCTCTCAATCAGAAAGATTTCTGGCTCCCAGGTGATTTTTATATAGGTAACGAGCTGAGATTAGGAGCACAGTCTTAAAGGGAGTGCTCCTAATCGCAGTTTGTTACCTGTATAAAAGACACCTGTCCACAGAAGCAATCAATCCATCAGATTCCAAACTCTCCACCATGGCCAAGACCAAAGAGCTCTCCAAGGATGTCAGGGACAAGATTGTAGACCTACACAAGGCTGGAATGGGCTACAAGACCATCGCCAAGCAGCTTGGTGAGAAGGTGACAACAGTTGGTGCGACTATTTGCAAATGGAAGAAACACAAAATAAATGTCAATTTTCCTCGGCCTGGGGCTCCATGCAAGATCTCACCTCGTGGAGTTGCAGTGATCATGAGAATAGTGAGGAATCAGCCCAGAACTACATGGGATGATCTTGTCAATGATCTCAAGGCAGCTGGGACCATAGTCACCAAGAAAACAATTGGTAACACACTACGCCGTGAAGGACTGAAATCCTGCAGCGCCCGCAAGGTCCCCCTGCTCAAGAAAGCACATATACATGCCCGTCTGAAGTTTGCCAATGAACATCTGAATGATTCAGAGGAGAACTGGGTGAAAGTGTTGTGGTCAGATGAGACCAAAATGGAGCTCTTTGGCATCAACTCAACTCGTCGTGTTTGGAGGAGGAGGAATGCTGCCTATGACCCCAAGAACACCATCCCCACTGTCAAACATGGAGGTGGAAACATTATGCTTTGGGGGTGTTTTTCTGCTAAGGGGACAGGACAACTTCACCGCATCAAAGGGACGATGGACGAGGCCATGTACCGTCAAATCTTGGGTGAGAAACTCCTTCCCTCAGCCAGGGCATTGAAAATGGGTCGTGCATGGGTATTCCAGCATGACAATGACCCAAAACACACGGGCAAGGCAACAAAGGAGTGGCTCAAGAAGAAGCACATTAAGGTCCTGAGTGGCCTAGCCAGTCTCCAGACCTTAATCCCATAGAAAATCTATGGAGGGAGCTGAAGGTTCGAGTTGCCAAACGTCAGCCTCGAAACCTAATGACTTGGAGAAGATCTGCAAAGAGGAGTGGGACAAAATCCCTCCTGAGATATGTGCAAACCTGGTGGCCAACTACAAGAAACGTCTGACCTCTGTGATTGCCAACAAAGGTTTTGCCACCAAGTACTAAGTCATGTTTTGCAGAGGGGTCAAATACTTATTTCCCTCATTAAAATGCAAATCAATTTATAACATTTTTGACATGCGTTTTTCTTGATTTCTTTGTTGTTATTCTTTCTCTCACTGTTCAAATAAACCTACCATTAAAATTATAGACTGATCATGTCTTTGTCAGTGGGCAAACGTACAAAATCAGCAGGGGATCAAATACTTTTTTCCCTCAATGTATATGCTGTATTCTATACAATTCTACAGTATCTTAGTCCATTCCGCTCTGTCATTGCTTGTCCATATATGTATATATTCATAAATTCCATTCCTTACTTAGATTTGTGTGTATTGTGTATATGTTGTGAAATTATTAGATATTACTTGTTACATATTACTGCACTGTTGGAGCAAGACGCACAAGCATTTCACTACACACGCAATAACATCTGCTAAACACGTGTATGTGACAAATAACATTTGATTTGATTTTATATTATGTGTAATGGACTGTCCAATTAGCAGAGTAATTTATTGCCAATGGACAAAAAGTTACAGGCCTCTCTCATCTTTTTAAGTGGGAGAACTTGCACAATTGGTGGCTGACTAAATACTTTTTTTCCCCACTGTATTACAATGGGCATTTACCATCACGAATTGGACATGCAGTTAAAGGGTTTAAACTAATAAAGTCCACTACTGGGACACTCTACTGTACAAATACAATTCATAGGTGCTGTCCTTTGACTGTTTATGATGATTTTAAGCAATGAGATGGCTGACTTGATTGCTGTCCAATTGCAATATGTTACAATGGCATTTGCCATACGATATATTGCAAGTTCATACTTCCCGTTTAGGATATGAAGGGGACCATGTACTCTATTCATATTGATATCTGTAGAGCTACCGGTGACCCTGAACAATTGGCAAAATGAACTTTGTAAATTGCATAAACAGAAGCAGAGTTAGAGCGTAATCTATAATCCAATGTTATCCTAAGGGAACAACTCGGATGGGTCAAACTACATGAACCTCTTTGAACTCGGTACGGCCTAGAGACTATAGTGGTGCCGTTTGTTTGCCGTTCAGTGATGATTTTAGCCTGTCCATTTGGTGATGGTTACTCCTTGTTTAAACATATGGGTAATGGACGCTGTCCATCATCAATATAACATATGGACAATGCCAATATATTATACTGCAATTGGACAGTCAGCCATCAAGTCAGCTATCAGTCAATAATATATCATACTGACACCAAACTGATGCATACTGACACCAAACTCACTTTGTCCAACTCGTTTAGAAGCCAACTATCACATATGTCAGAGCTGGCCCAAAATCACAGCGCCTTCTGTTAAAACCATAAAAAACCTTAAAACACATAGTTACATTCGAGCTGCGGGTCCAGTTCTGACATTATGTGTAGGCGTAGCTGAGGTGAACGCGAATCCCGAGTTTCGGCTCGATAGGTAATTTGGAGGCCGAGCAGCGACCTTCATTAGTTCTGATAATGTACTTTTTTCGGGGGTTGCTACGGGGTCCCTGAACGAGCTATCGGCCAGAAACTTGTAGGGACCATTTCTATGGGCCGAGGCGGTTTCAATGCACCTATTCTTGTGATTCTGGGACTTTTCTAAATGTTGTCATTTTTGTGATGTAAAAAATTAATTGAATACATTGCAAATGGACAAGGCTGTTTCTTGGCCGGAAAACCTTCTAGAGCCACATAACTCACTGTGCAGTACCGACTTCAGCTATAAAACAGGTTTATAAAGATTCAGAGCTCTAGGTTTGACGGTTCTTTGATGGTTCAAACGCCGGTATCTATTGCAGGCTCCTCGCGTCTGTAAGCCACACACTGTGTCACTCCATCTTGGCTGTGTGTGTGAGTTTTTCTCGGAGGACTGATGGGCAGTGTGAGCACTTGTCAGGCTAGAGCATGTCTCTATGGGTGCTGTCTCTGTGTCCTGGGCTTATGGGGGGGGTTCTTTGGGTCTCAAAAGAATACTTGAAGTACACAGGGCTGTGTGAGTCTGTCCATTTGCAATATGAAAATGCACCTAACTTATTGAAGATGGACAAACTTCATACAGAAAATCACATAAAATCACAGAAATCACGTAGAGCTCCGAAACCTGCCTTAACGGATTTGCCTTAAAAATGCATCAACTGGATCTATAACTTTTTTCTACAAAAAACATATATTTTTTTAGCATCACGAAGATGACGTTGTACGATTTCTCGTAAACTACGATAGATAAATGGCTGGTTCTTTTTTTCCTTACACCGTAGGTTTATGTACTTTGACGTGCAGTGGTCAAATTAGCGATGTATTACCGTTTTCGACCTTTAATCCCAGAAAATTTGCATTAGCTCAAAGAGTGTTGTGGCCTCGACGCCATCTTGTTTCCAGGCTAAAAGTACATCTGGCCACCCCTCTGCTCACCGAGTTTCGTCTTTGAAGTCTGTTCCGTTTATGAGTAATGGCCATGTCCATTTGGTGATGAAATGTCCATTTGCCATATACAGCGGGTCAATACCCTGTGGAATTTTCCGGTACAGCAGAAATCATTAAAAAAAAGAAAACAATTATGTCTCGGAAATCGAGTGTCCTGGAAACTTTCTTTTGTGACTTCCCGGAAGAACAGGCCTTGGCGCTCGACCCGAGGCCTTCGGCCTGTTTTTAGCGCGCCCGCAGACATCTAGTTAGGGGCTGTCCATTTGCCGTATGAAATTTCTTATCGATCATACCACCTTTACTCCACACACAGAGACGCTTACGTAGATCTCCCTCGCCCTCCATTTGGCAAATCTGACCATAATTCTATCCTCCTGATTCCTGCTTACAAGCAAACTAAAGCAGGAAGTACCAGTGACTCGCTCAATACGGAAGTGGTCAGATGATGCAGATGCTAAGCTACAGGACTATTTTGCTAGCACAGACTGGAATATGTTCCGGGATTCAAGTGCATCAATGACGTCATCCCCACAGTGACCGTATGTACATACCCCAAACAGAAGACATGGATTACAGGAAACATCCACTAAAGGGTAGAGCTGCCACTTTCAAGGAGCAGGACACTAACCAAGCTTATAAGAAATCCTGCTATGCCCTTTGACAAACCGTCCATCAGGCAAAGCGTCAATACAGGACTAAGATTGAATCCTACTACACCAGCTCTGATGCTCGTCGGATGTGGCAAGGCATGCAAACTATTACAGACTACAAAGGGAAACCCAGCCACGAGCTACCCAGTGATGCGAGTCTACCAGATGGGCTAAATGCCTTTTATGTGTGCTTCGAGGCAAGCAACACTGAAGCATGCATGAGAGCACCAGCTGTTCCGGACGACCGTGTGATCACGCTCTCTGTAGCCGATGTGAGTAAGACCTTTAAACAGGTCAACATTCAGATGGATTACCAGGACGTGTACTCAGAGCATGCGCTGACCAACTGGCAAGTGTCTTCACTGACATTTTCAACCTGTCCCTGACCGAGTCTGTAATACCGACATGTTTCAAGCAGACCACCATAGTCCCTGTGCCCAAGAACAACAAGTTAACCTGCCTAAATGACTACCGACCCATAGCACTCACGTCTGTAGCCATGAAGTGCTTTGAAAATTTGGTCATGGCTCACATCAACACCATCATCTCAGAAACCCTAGACCCACTCCAATTCCCATACTGCCCCGACAGATCCACAGATTACGCACTCCCTATTGCACTCCAAACTGCCCTTTCCCACCTGGACAAAAGGAACACCTACGGGGCCTCCTGTAGCTCAGTTGGTAGAGCATTGTTGTGGGTTCGATTCCCATGGGGGGCCAATATGAAAAATGTATGCCCTCACTAACTGTAAGTCGCTCTGGATAAGAGCTTCTGCTAAATGACGTAAATGTACGTGAGAATGCTGTTCATTGACTACAGCTCAGCGTTCAACACCATAGTGCCCTCAAAGTTCATCACTAAGCTAAGGACCCAGGGACTAAACACCTCCCTCTGCAACTGGATCCTGGACTTCCTGACGGGCCGCCTCCAGGTGGTAAGGGTAGGGAACAACACATCTGCCACGCTTATCCTCAACACGGGGGCCCCTCAACTGGATCCCTGTTCACCCACGACTGAGTGGCCAAGCACGACTCCAACACTTTCATTAAGTTTCCCGACGACACAACGGTGGTAGGCCTGATCACCGTCAACGATGAGACAGCCTATAGGGAGGAGGTCAGAGACCTGGCCGTGTGGTGCCAGGATAACAACCTCTCCCTCAACGTGACCAAGACAAAGGAGATGATTGTGGACTACAGGAAAAAAAAGAGGACTGAGCACGCCCCCATTCTCATCGACGGTGCTGTAGTGGAACAGGTTGAGAGCTTCAAGTTCCTTGGTGTCCACATCACCAACGAACTATCATGGTCCAAACACACCAAGACAGTCGTGAAGAGGGCACGACAAAGCCTATTCCCCCTCAGGAGACTGAAAAGATTTGGCATGGGTCCTCAGATCCTCAAAATATTCTACAGCTGCACCATCGAGAGCATCCTGACTGGTTGCATCACCGCCCAGTACATCACTGGGGCCAAGCTTCCTGCCATCCAGGACCTCTATACCAGGCGGTGTCAGAGGAAGGCCCTCAAAATTGTCAAAGACTCCAGCCACCCTAGTCATAGACTGTTCTCTCTGCTACCGCACGGCAAGCGGTACCGGAGTGCCAAGTCTAGGTCCAAAAGAATTCTCAACAGCTTCTACCCCCAAGCCATAAGACTCCTGAACAGCTAATCATGGCTACCCGGACTATTTGCACTGCCCCCCCACCCCATCTTTTTACGCTGCTGCTACTCTGTTAATTATTTATGCATAGTCACTTTAACTCTACCCACATGTACATATTACTTCAACTACCTCAACTAGCCGGTGCCCCCGCACATTGACTCTGCACCGGTACCCCCTGTATATATAGCCTCCCTACTGTTACTTTATTTTACTTCTGCTCTTTTTTCTCAACACTTTTTGTTGTTGTTGTATTTTACTTTTTTTATTAAAAATAAATGCACGGTTGGTTAAGGGCTGTAAGTAAGCATTTCACTGTAATGTCTGCACCTGTTGTATTCGGCGCATGTGGCCAATAACATTTGATTTGATTTGATTTGATCAGATAATGCCACAGAGCAGAGTAGGGTGCCCAGGTATATCACAGTAGACAGGTGTCTGATCAGATAATGCCCCAGAGCAGAGGAGGGTGCCCAGGTATATCACAGTAGGTAGGTGTCTGATCAGATAATGCCCCAGAGCAGAGTAGGGTGCCCAGGTATATCCAAGTGGGCCTCAAAGTTTCAGCTGTTTTGTCTCCTTAAAAACTCTGTATGCAATTTTGCACTAATCAAATCAAATCAAATCAAATCAAATCAAATTTTATTGGTCACATGCGCCGAATACAACAGGTGCAGACATTACAGTGAAATGCTTACTTACAGCCCTTAACCAACAGTGCATTTATTTTAAACAAAAAAAGTAAGAATAAAACAACAACAAAAAAAGTGTTGAGAAAAAAAGAGCAGAATTAAAATAAAGTGACAGTAGGGAGGCTATATATACAGGGGGGTACCGTTGCAGAGTCAATGTGCGGGGGCACCGGCTAGTTGAGGTAGTTGAGGTAATATGTACATGTGGGTAGAGTTAAAGTGACTATGCATAAATACTTAACAGAGTAGCAGCAGCGTAAAAAGGATGGGGTGGGGGGGCAATGCAAATAGTCCGGGTAGCCATGATTAGCTGTTCAGGAGTCTTATGGCTTGGGGGTAGAAGCTGTTGAGAAGTCTTTTGGACCTAGACTTGGCACTCCGGTAACGCTTGCCGTGCGGTAGCAGAGAGAACAATCTATGACTAGGGTGGCTGGAGTCTTTGACAATTTTGAGGGCCTTCCTCTGACACCGCCTGGTATAGAGGTCCTGGATGGCAGGAAGCTTTGCCCCAGTGATGTACTGGGCCGTACGCACTACCCTCTGTAGTGCCTTGCGGTCAGAGGCCAAGCAGTTGCCATACCAGGCGGTGATGCAACCAGTCAGGATGCTCTCGATGGTGCAGCTGTAGAATTTTTTTGAGGATCTGAGGACCCATGCCAAATCTTTTTAGTCTCCTGAGGGGGAATAGGCTTTGTCGTGCCCTCTTCACGACTGTCTTGGTGTGTTTGGACCATGATAGTTCGTTGGTGATGTGACACCAAGGAACTTGAAGCTCTCAACCTGTTCCACTACAGCCCCGTCGATGAGAATGGGGCGTGCTCAGTCCTCTTTTTTTTTCCTGTAGTCCACAATCATCTCCTTTGTCTTGGTCACGTTGAGGGAGAGGTTGTTATCCTGGCACCACACGGCCAGATCTCTGACCTCCTCCCTATAGGCTGTCTCATCGTTGTCGGTGATCAGGCCTACCACTGTTGTGTCGTCGGCAAACTTAATGATGGTGTTGGAGTCGTGCCTGGCCATGCAGTCATGGGTGAACAGAGAGTACAGGAGGGGACTGAGCACGCACCCCTGAGGGGCCCCCCGTGTTGAGGATCAGTGTGGCAGATGTGTTGTTACCTACCCTTACCACCTGGGGGCGGCCCGTCAGGAAGTCCAGGATCCAGTTGCAGAGGGAGGTGTTTAGTCCCAGGATCCTTAGCTTAGTGATGAGCTTAGAGGGCACTATGGTGTTGAATGCTGAGCTGTAGTCAATGAATAGCATTCTCACGTAGGTGTTCCTCTTGTCCAGGTGGGAAAGGGCAGTGTGGAGTGCGATAGAGATTGCATCATCTGTGGATCTGTTGGGGCGGTATGCAAATTGGAGTGGGTCTAGGGTTTCTGGGATTATGCTGTTGATGTGAGCCATGACCAGTCTTTCAAAGCACTTCATGGCTACAGACGTCAGTGCTACGGGTCGGTAGTCATTTAGGCAGGTTATCTTAGAGTTCTTGGGCACGGGGACTATGGTGGTCTGCTTGAAACATGTTGGTATTACAGACTCAGTCAGGGACATGTTGAAAATGTCAGTGAAGACACTTGCCAGTTGGTCAGCACATGCTCGGAGTACACGTCCTGGTAATCCGTCTGGCCCTGCGGCCTTGTGAATGTTGACCTGCTTAAAAGTCTTACTCACATCGGCTACGGAGAGCGTGATCACATAGTCATCCGGAACAGCTGGTGCTCTCATGCATGCTTCAGTGTTGCTTGCCTCGAAGCGAGCATAGAAGTGGTTTAGCTTCGTCTGGTAGGCTTGTGTCACTGGGCAGCTCGCGGCTGTGCTTCCCTTTGTAGTCTGTAATAGTTTTCAAGCCCTGCCACATCCGACGAGCGTCAGAGCCAGTGTAGTATGATTCAATCTTAGACCTGTATTGACTCTTTGCCTGTTTGATGGTTCGTCGGAGGTCATAGCGGGATTTCTTATAAGCGTCCGGGTTAGAGTCCCGTTCCTTGAAAGCGGCAGCTCTACCCTTTAGCTCAGTGCGGATGTTTCCTGTAATCCATGGCTTCTGGTTGGGGTATGTACGTACGGTCACTGTGGGGACGACATCATCGATGCACTTATTGATGAAGCCAGTGACTGATGTGGTGTACTCCTCAATGCTGTCTGAAGAATCCCGGAACATGTTCCAGTCTGTGCTAGCAAAACAGTCCTGTAGCTTAGCATCTGCGTCATCTGACCACTTTTTTATTAACCGAATCACTGGTGCTTCCTGCTTCAGTTTTTGCTTATAAGCAGGAATCAGGAGGATAGAGTTATGGTCAGATTTGCCAAATGGAGGGTGAGGGAGAGCTTTGTATGCGTCTCTGTGTGTGGAGTAGAGGTGGTCTAGAGATTTTTTCCCTCTGGTTGCACATTTAACATGCTGGTAGAAATTAGGTAGAACGGATTTAAGTTTCCCTGCATTAAAGTCCCCGGCCACTAGGAGTTGCCACTATTGCCCAATGTAATGTAATGTAATGCCCAATGTGATGTAATGTAATGTAATGTGATGTAATGTATTGCCCAATGTGTTCACAGCCAGATTAAACACTGATTGACAACACTGATTGACAATAAATGTCACATGCTGTTGTGCAAATGGAATAGACAACAGGTGGAAATTATAGGCAATTAGCAAGACACCCCCAATAAAGGACTGGTTTTGCAGGTGGTGACCACAGACCACTTCTCAGTTCCTATGCTTACTGGCTGATGTTTTGGTCACTTTTGAATGCTGGCGGTGCTTTCACTCTAGTGGTAGCATGAGACGGAGTCTACAACCCACACAAGTGGCTCAGGTAGTGCAGCTCATCCAGGATGGCACATCAATGTGAGCTGTGGCAAGAAGGTTTGCTTTGTCTGTCAGCGTAGTGTCCAGAGCATGGAGGCGCTACCAGGAGACAGGCCAGTACATCAGGAGACGTGGAGGAGGCCGTAGGAGGGCAACAACACAGCAGCAGGACTGCTACCTCCGCCTTTGTGCAAGGAGGAGCAGGAGGAGCACTGCCAGAGCCCTGCAAAATGACCTCCAGCAGGCCACAAATGTGCATGTGTCTGCTCAAAAGGTCAGAAACAGACTCCATGAGGGTGGTATGAGGGCCCGACGTCCACAGGTGGGGGTTGTGCTTACAGCCCAACACCGTGCAGGACGTTTGGCATTTGCCAGAGAACACCAAGATTGGCAAATTCGCCACTGGCGCCCTGTGCTCTTCACAGATGAAAGCAGGTTCACACTGAGCACATGTGACAGACAAGACAGAGTCTGGAGACGCCGTGGAGAACGTTCTGCTGCCTGCAACATCCTCCAGCATGACCGGTTTGGCGGTGGGTCAGTCATGGTGTGGGGTGGCATTTCTTTGGGGGGCCGCACAGCCCTCGATGTGCTCACCAGAGGTAGCCTGACTGCCATTAGATACCGAGATGAGATCCTCAGACCCCTTGTGAGACCATATGCTGGTGCGGTTGGCCCTGGGTTCCTCCTAATGCAAGACAATGCTAGACCTCATGTGGCTGGAGTGTGTCAGCAGTTCCTGCAAGAGGAAGGCATTGATGCTATGGACTGGCCCGCCCGTTCCCCAGACCTGAATCCAATTGAGCACATCTGGGACATCATGTCTCGCTCCATCCACCAACGCCACGTTGCACCACAGACTGTCCAGGAGTTGGCGGATGCTTTAGTCCAGGTCTGGGAGGAGATCCCTCAGGAGACCATCCGCCACCTCATCAGGAGCATGCCCAGGCGTTGTAGGGAGGTCATACAGGCACGTAGAGGCCACACACACTACTGAGCCTCATTTTGACTTGTTTTAAGGACATTACATCAAAGTTGGATCAGCCTGTAGTGTGGTTTTCCACTTTAATTTTGAGGGTGACTCCAAATCCAGACCTCCATGGGTTGATAAATTAGATTTCCATTGATAATTTTTGTGTGATTTTGTTGTCAGCACATTCAACTATGTAAAGAAAAAAAGTATTTAATAAGATTATTTCATTCATTCAGATTTAGGATGTGTTATTTTAGTGTTCCCTTAATTTTTTTGAGCAGTGTACAATTATTACCATACAGAGAATTAGACAATGTATGCTACCCCTCTGCCTATTGGCTTATTTGCACATTGAAGCCTGTTTCAAAATACAACACTTTAATTAAGACATAAGCTTTTTACCTGACTGGCTTTTCAAAGACAGCTTGAAATGCAGCCCACACGTTTGTGCTCTTGTAGGAAGCAGTAATTCCCCATTTCTGACCTATACTTATCTTTCACTGGGCTAATAATTTGCTAACCAGAAAAGAAAATCAACAAATTTGCACACACGCTGCTCTGCGCTCTGATCTGAACTGTTCTGAAAAGAGCATTCACTTGTGGGTTAGGGTTAGGGTTAGGGTTAGGGTTAGGGTTAGGGTTAGGGTGAAAGACTGCTGGTGGACCAATCGAATTGAAAGACTGCTGGTGGACCAATCGAATTCTACTCGGTTGCACTCTGGTTCTGCTTACAACAAAATCACAGACTAAATCTTGCAAAGATAGATTAGTTTTGGTTTGTTCTATTGAAAAGGGGCTGATATAATGTTGATTCGATCACAGAAAAAACGTTGATCTATATAGTATATTGAAAACTAATGGGCCGAACTCAGTGAAGTTCAATCTCTTGTGTCTCTGTGTGGCATGGCATTTCTTCTCCACAGCAGTCCTGGAGGAAGCAGCTTCAGCATAGAGGAAACATTTACAATACACACACTATATGTACACCATAAACACACCATTTATAGTATACACCATATACACACCATATATACACGATATGTACACCATATATACACCATATATACCATATACACACCATATGCACACCATATACAGTACCAGTTCATATACCTACTCATTCCAGGGTTTTTCTTTATTTGTACTATTTTCTACATTGTAGAATAATAGTGAAGACATCCAAACTATGAAATAACACATATGGAATCTCAATTGGGTTGAGATCGGGTGATTGTGGAGGCCAGGTCATCTGATGCAGCACTCCATCACTCTCCTTTTTGGTCAAATAGCCCTTACACAGCCTGGAGGTGTGTTTTGGGTCATTGTCCTTTTGAAAACAAATGATAGTCCCACTAAGCCCAAACCAGATGGGATGGCGTATCGCTGCAGAATGCAGTGGTAGCCATGCTGGTTAAGTGTGCCTTGAATTCTAAATGAATCACAGACAGTGTCACCAGCAAAGCACCATCACACCTCCTCCTCCATGCTTCGTGGTGGGAACCACACATCCGTTCACCCACTCCGCGTCTCAAAAAGACACGGCGGTTGGCTCATCAGACCAAAGGACAGATTTCCACCAGTCTAATGTCCATTGCTTGTGTTTCTTGGCCCAAGCAAGTCTCTTCTTATTATCGGTGTCCTTTAGTAGTGGTTTCTTTACTGCAATTCGACCATGAAGGCCTGATACACGCAGTCTCCTTTGAACAGTTGATGTTGAGATATGTCTGTTACTTTAACTCTGTGAAAAAAATTTTGGGGCTGCAATCTGAGGTGCAGTGAAGTCTAATGAACTTATCCTCAGCAGCAGAGGTAACTCTGGGTCTTCCTTTCCTGTGGCGGTCCTCAGGAGAGCCAGTTTCATCATAGCGCTTGATGGTTTTTGTGACTGAACTTGAAACATTCAAAGTTCTTGAAATTTTCCGGTTTTGACTGACCTTCATGTCTTAAAGTAATGATGGACTGTTGTTTCTCTTTGCTTATTTGAGCTGTTCTTGCCATAATATGGACTTGGTCTTTTACCAAATAGGGCTATCTTCTGTATACCCCCCCTACCATGTCACAACACAACTGATTGGCTCAAATGCATTAAGAGGGAAAGAAATTCCACAAATTAACTTTTAACAAGGCACACCTGTTAATTGAAATGCATTCCAGGTGACTACCTCATGAAGCTGGTTGAGAGAATGCCAAGAGTGTGCAAAGCTGTCATCAAGGCAAAGGTGGCTACTTTGAAGAATCTCAAATGTAAAATATATTTTGATTTAACACTTTTTGGGTTACTACATGATTCCATATGTGTTATTTCATAGTTTTGATGTCTTCACTATTATTCAACAAAATTGTAAAAAAAAAAAAAAAAAACTGGAATTAGTAGGTGTGTCCAAACTTTTGACTGGTACTGTATGTCTGAGCTGGACATCCAGAGTAAGCAAATTGAGACATTGCAGCATATCCTGGATAGGTCCCACTCTAAGACATTGCAGTGTATCCTAGATAGGTCCCACTGTAAGATCTTTTCCTTTTCTACTCCTCAGCCTGGTCGTCGTGCCACTTCCTCACCACCTCACCTCTCCCCCTCCCATCTCAGTGGAAGGCAACGATCTTGGGTGAATGGGGCTGAAATGGTTTTGGGGATCCCATCCTGCTGACCAACAGTTTCAACCACCTGCTTCCAAAGATTCCTGCTCTACCCTGTCTCCTGATGGTTCAGCTCAGGGGGTTTCTACCACAGGTCCGTACCCACCGGGTACCAGCCTCCCCCCTGCTCGGAGGGCTTCTATTGATGATGTGGGTCCTCCTATCCCAATCTCCCGTCGGTCCTCAAGGAGGCACAGAAAAGGCCGGACGTCCACAGCCACTCACCTTCCTCCAGCCATCATCATTGGTAGTTCCATGGTGAGGCACATCTCGGTTCCTGGAGCAAAAACCCTGTGCTACTCTGGGGCTACGGTGGAGGATATCACCATACGGGGCTACGGTGGAAGATATCACAGGATTTATTCCATCCTACATCAGCAGACAAGGGCTGCTGCTGTCGTAGTGCACGTGGGATCAAATGACATCAAAAAGGGTCAATCAGAGCTAATGAAACAGGATTTTATTGAGCTGATCAACACCCTAAAAGGCTCTGAAAAACAGCCGATTATCTCTGGTCCCGTGCCGTCGCTGGGTCGTGGCTGTTAAAGGTTCAGCAGGCTCTTAGCAGTTCATATCTGGCTTGAAGATTACTGCCGCTCTGTTGGCATAACTCTATTGAAAACTTTGAAACTTTTTGGAAACAAAAGATGCTCTACAGAGATGATGGACTCCACCCAAACCATCTAGGAGCCTAGACCCTCTCTTCATATTTCAAGGCCACATTAAGATATTGACTCAGAGATAGACCAAGACCTGCTCAGGTAATACTCCTAATCCTTTCTAAGCGTTATTGTCGTACTGTCGTCTATACTGCCAGGGGTGTTGTCAGTTGTAATCGTGTACCCATTTGTTTGAACTCCACTCTTTGATCTGCTATTGTTAGTTCAAAAGAGGAGCCCTCTGTGGTCTGCTCACCCAGTGCTTTTAGTTCCAATGTGAATTCCATAAACTTGAATACCCCCTCAGTTTTCAAATCACGTAGAGGGCTTGGACTGTTGCACGATAGCAACCAAAGCCCATGTAAGTCAGTGTATAACATTCCATCATTGGTTACTCTGAGAGTTTCCCCATGTTGACATTGGCTGCAGCCTCAGGCCCTGTGGTGCTAACCTTGGATAGGTAATTCCAATTTCTTCTCCTTCCTCTATTACCAATAGGGACCAAATGGTGCAGTTTTATGCAATCTTATAGCCATACCAACTATATACAGTGGGGAGAACAAGTATTTGATACACTGCCGAATTTGCAGGTTTTCCTACTTACAAAGCATGTAGAGGTCTGTAATTTTTTATCATAGGTACACTTCAACTGTGAGAGACGGAATCTAAAACAAAAATCCAGAAAATTAAATTGTATGATTTTTAAGTAATTAATTTACATTTTATTGCATGACATAAGTATTTGATCACCTACCAACCAGTAAGAATTCCGGCTCTCACAGACCTGTTAGTCTTTCTTTAAGAAGCCCTCCTGTTCTCCACTCATTACCTGTATTAACTGCAGCTGTTTGTACTCGTTACCTGTATAAAAGACACCTGTCCACACACTCAATCAAACAGACTCCAACCTCTCCACAATGGCCAAGACCAGAGAGCTGTGTAAGGACATCAGGAATAAAATTGTAGACCTGCACAAGGCTGGGATGGGCTACAGGACAATAGGCAAGCAGCTTGGTGAGAAGGCAACAACTGTTGGCGCAATTATTAGAAAATGGAAGAAGTTCAAGATGACGGTCAATCACCCTCGGTCTGGGGCTCCATGCAAGATCTCACCTCGTGGGGCATCAATGATCATGAGGAAGGTGAGGGATCAGCCCAGAACTACACGGCAGGACCTGGTCAATGACCTGAAGAGAGCTGGGACCACAGTCTCAAAGAAAACTATTAGTAACACACTACGCAGTCATGGATTAAAATCCTGCAGCGCACGCAAGGTCCCCCTGCTCAAGCCAGCGCATGTCCAGGCCCGTCTGATGTTTGCCAATGACCATCTGGATGATCCAGAGGAGGAATGGGAGAAGGTCATGTGGTCTGATGAGACAAAAATATAGCTTTTTGGTCTAAACTCCACTCGCCGTGTTTGGAGGAAGAAGAAGGATGAGTACAACCCCAAGAACACCATCCCAACCGTGAAGCATGGAGGTGGAAACATCATTATTTGGGGATGCTTTTCTGCAAAGGGGACAGGATGACTGCACCATATTGAGGGGAGGATGGATGGGGCCATGTATCGCAAGATCTTGGCCAACAACCTCCTTCCCTCAGTAAGAGCATTGAAGATGGGTCGTGGCTGGGTCTTCCAGCATGACAACGACCGAAACACACAGCCAGGGCAACTAAGGAGTGGCTCCGTAAGAAGCATCTCAAGGTCCTGGAGTGGCCTAGCTAGTCTCCAGACCTGAACCCAATAGAAAATCTTTGGAGGGAGCTGAAAGTCCGTATTGCCCAGTGACAGCCCTGAAACCTGAAGGATCTGGAGAAGGTCTGTATGGAGGAGTGGGCCAAAATCGCTGCTGCAGTGTGTGCAAACCTGGTCAAGACCTAAAGGAAACGTATGATCTCTGTAATTGCAAACAAAGGTTTCTGTACCAAATATTAAGTTATGCTTTTCTGATGTATCAAATACTTACGTCATGCAATAAAATGCAAATTAATTACTTAAAAATCATACAATGTGATTTTCTGGATTTTTGTTTTAGATTCCATCTCTCACAGTTGAAGTGTACCTATGATAAAAATTACAGTCCTCTACATGCTTTGTAAGTAGGAAAACCTGCAAAATCGACAGTGTATCAAATACTTGTTCTCCCCACTGTAAATATCAACCCTCAGACAGGGATTGCAACCACCTATTGAACATTGCTTGTTTGAGTTGGAGACTCCATGTGACTTTAAAAATCGTAAAGGACTTGGGTTGTTGCATCTGAACATTAGGGGCTTACATCCTAAGTTATTATCCTGGGTGACCTAAATTATGATTGGGAAATGCAGGCTTCAGACAATCTAAAACACATATGTAATGATCTAAACCTAACCCAGCTGGTGAATAAGCCTACACAGCCTAATCCTAAAGATCCTTCAAAGTCAGCTCTGATTGATATTATTCGAACGAATACACCAGAGAAATATGTTTCTACTGGTGTTTTCACCCAAGACATTAGTGACCATTGCTCAGTTGTTTGTGTTAGAGACGTGAGAATACAAACATCTAAGCCTTGTGTCACAAAGAGGACATTTAAACACTTCCGGGTGAACAGGCTTTTTACATTATATTTATTTTAGTGTATTGATTGATTTTATTGATTGTATTTCAGCTATCCCTGAACCTGATAGAGCATTGAGCCTTTTGTTGTTCTCTTCAATACTATTTTGGATAATCATGCTTCCTTCAAAAAATGAAGGGTTAAAGGTAGATCGAATGCCTGGTACACTCAAGAATAATCAAAAGTCATTCATAAAAGTGATGATGTTTGGGTCAAAGCCAGGAACACAGGCTTAGGCCCGGACTGGCAAGCAACTGAGTAATCATTTTGTAAGACAAATCAGAAAGACTGAATCTGATTATTATGTAACCTCTCTTTCGGATTGCAATGAGAACCCAGCTAAATTCTGAAAAACTGTCAAATCCCTAAAGGATTTTTCCTGCTCTCTGCCACAACAAATTAATTCAGACACTGACCTCATTACGATAAAAAAAAATGCCATCATTGATGTATGAAAATGTATGCACTAACTATAAGTCGCTCTGGATAAGAGCGTCTGCTAAATGACAAAAAAATGTTTTTTTTAAATGCATTTAATCACCATTTTATTTCAGCAGGCTCTCTCTTTAAAATAACTTCTAAGCCAATTCACAATGATATTGGGCTGGATGCTGATAGGGGAAACCTGCTGAATTATCAGAAAACTATAGTCAAAGCTTTTCTTTTATGCTATTTACAGAAATAGATGTCCTGGATGCTTTGCCATTAATAGACAACCACAGGGGCCGAGCTAGGTACATCTGTTTTTAGTTTTAATGCACCTTATATTTGGAACAAAATGAAATCTTGATGTTCTAGTGCCTGATTTGTCAATCAAGTTGGAAAAATAGGCTGATCAGGCAGCAGTGAGGACTTTTCGATATTGCACGGTACAGTCTTTCCAAGCTAGTTGGAAGACTTCCAATTTGGTGGAGCGACATTTCTGTTCCAATTTTCTGGAAGCTTGCTTCAGGGCTCTGGTATTTTCTGTATACCAGGAAGCTAGTTTCTTGTTATAAATGTTGGTTGTTTTTAGCGGTGTGACTGCATCTAGGGTATTACACAAGTTTAAATTTAGATCCTCAGATAGGAGGTTAACTGATTTTTGTACTCTGTCGTCCTTGGGTAGGTGGAGGGAGTCTGTAAGGACATCTAGGAATCTTTGGGTTGTCCTAGAATTCATAGCGCAGCGTTTGATAATCCTTGATTGGGGTCTGAGCAGATTATTTGTTATGATTGCAAACGTAATAAGATGGTGGTCCGATAGTCCAGAATTATGAGGAATAAAATTTAGATCCACAATATATATTCCATGGGACAAAACTAGATCCAGGGTATGATTGAGGCAATGCGTAGGTACCGAGAGATGTAGGATAAAACCCACTGAGTCGATGATGGCTCTGAAAGCCTTTTGGAGTGGGTCTGTGGACTTCTCCATGTGAATATTGAAGTCACCAAAAATTAGAATGTTATCTGCCATGACTACAAGGTCCGATAGGAATTCAGGGAACTCAGTGAGGAACTCTGTATACGGCCCAGGAGGCCCGTAAACAGTAGCTATAAAAAGTGATTGAGTAGGCTGCATAACTTTCATGACTAGAACCTCATAAAATGATATAAATGCTCCTTTGTGGGATCCGCAGGGGATATGGCCAGTAGTGTAACCAGGAGGAGAGGCCATTTAACTCAGTAAATTCATCAGGCTTAAGCCATGTTTTTATCAGGTCAATCACATCAAGTTTATTATCAGTGATTATGGTATTGTCTATGACTGCCTTGGAAGTGAGGGATCTAACATTAAGTTGTCCTATTTTGAGTTGTGAGGTATTATCACAGTCTCTTTAAAAAATGACAGTCACAAACACCGCCATGTTTATTTTTGCCCAATCTAGATCAAGGCACAGACACGGTCTCAATAGGGAAAACTAAGCTGACTACACTGACTGTGCTAGCGGCAGACTCCGCTAAGCTGGCAGGCTAACAGTCTGCTGCCTGGCCTGAACCCTGTCTCATTGTGGGCCTCCTGAGTGGCGCAGTTGTCTAGAGATCCTGGTTCGAATCCAGGCTCTGTCTGGACCGGGAGACCCATGGGGCGGCGCACAATTGGCCCAGCGTCGTCCAGCGTAGGGGAGGGAATGGCCGGCAGGGATGTACTGTAGCTCAGTTGGTAGAGCATGGCGTTTGCACCGCCAGGGTTGTGGGTTTGATTCCCACGGGGGGCCAGTATTGAGTTGTGAGACTGCTGTGGAGCTCATCACTCGCCCTAACTGGGAGGGGGCCAGAGACAACTACTCGATGCCGACACATCTTTCTGGCTAATTTACATGCTGAATCTATGTTGCGCTTGATGACCTCTGACTGTTTCATCCTAACATCATTGGTGCCGACATGGATAAAAATATCCTTATACTCTCTACACTTGCCAGTTTTAGCCTCAGCCAGCACCATCTTCAGATTAGCCTTTACGTCGGTAGCCCTGCCCCCTGGTAAACAGTGTATGATCGCTGGATGATTATTTTTAAGTCTAATATTGTGGATAATGGAGTCGCCAATGACTAAGGTTGTCAGTTTGCTTTGGTGGTCAGGTTACACTGTAAACTTGGCATCGTTTGATTGGTCAATGGTGGTTGGTTTTGGGTTGAAAGGTGACACCTTCAGATGTTATAAATTGAATTAAATGCCTTTGTTCGCTCTCTTATCCTGTATCCAGTCCATGGACGAAGGTTGTATGATCAATTCTCATTTCCTCTGGCCTAATAAGCATCTCTTTGTTAATGCTTTGATAAATATTATGCCCACTATACTGGTGACCCCGACATGATATATATTATGGATAATTTGGAGTTTATTCCATTAGAAAAAAGTATTTAGTCAGCCACCAATTGTGCAAGTTCTCCCACTTAAAAAGATGAGAGAGGCCTGTAATTTTAATCATAGGTACACGTCAACTATGACAGACAAATTGAGATTTTTTTTCTCCAGAAAATCACATTGTAGGATTTTTTATGAATTTATTTGCAAATTATGGTGGAAAATAAGTATTTGGTCACCTACAAACAAGCAAGATTTCTGGCTCTCACAGACCTGTAACTTCTTCTTTAAGAGGCTCCTCTGTCCTCCACTCGTTACCTGTATTAATGGCACCTGTTTGAACTTGTTATCAGTATAAAAGACACCTGTCCACAATCTGGGAAAACTCCAGGGTTGGATGGCATACCAGTCGAGGTATACCAAACCTTTTTTGATATACTAAGAGGACCGTTATTAGCATGTTTTAACCACTCCTATGACACTCAAGAAGAAGGTCTGATCTCATTATTACTGAAACAGGATACAAGTGGAAAATATAAAGATCCAGTCCATTTACAAAATTGGAGGCCCCTTACACTTCAGTGTTGTGATGCAAAAATCCTAGCAAAATGTATAGCGCATAGAATTAAAAATGTATTGTCGGATATTATTCATTCTAATCAGACAGGTTTTTTACATGGAAGATACATTGGAGATAATATAAGGCAAGTATTGGAAACAATAGAACACTATGGAAAATATGGGAAACCAGGCCTGCTATTCATAGCAGACTTCGAAAAGGCATTTGATAAAGTTCGACTGGGGTTTATATATAAATGCCTGGAGCATTTCAATTTTGGAGAATCTCTTATAAAATGGGTCAAAATCATGTAAAGCAACCCTAGGTGTAAAATAGTAAATAATGGCTATTTCTCAGAAAGTTTTAAACTGTCAAGAGAAGTGAAACAAGGTTGTCCACTATCGACATATCTATTTATTGTGGCCATCGAGATGTTAGCTATTAAAATCAGATCCAATTATAATATCAGAGGATTAGAAATACAGGGCTTAAAAACAAAGGTGTCATTGTACGCTGATGATTCATGTTTTCTTTTAAATCCACAACTAGAATCCCTCCACAGCCTCATAGAGGATCTAGTTACATTTTCTAACCTCTCTGGATTACAACCAAATTATGACAAATGTACTATATTACGTATTGGATCACTAAAAAATACAATTTTTACATTACCATGTAGTTTACCAATAAAATGGTCTGATGGTGATGTGGATATACTCGGAATACATATCCCAAAGGAAATAAATGATCTCACTTCAATAAATTTTAATAGAAAGTTAGCAAAAATAGATAAGATCTTACTACCATGGAAAGGAAAATACCTGTCAATTTGTGGAAAAATCACCCTGATTAACTCTTTAGTATTATCCCAGTTTACATATTTGCTTATGGTCTTGCCTACGCCTAGCGAACAGTTTTTTAAATTATATGAGAAAAAAATATTCAATTTTATTTGGAACGGCAAGCCAGACAAAATTAAAAGGGCATATTTATATAATGAATATGAATTCGGAGGACATAAATTATTAAATATTAAAGCATTAGACCTATCACTAAAAGTTTCAGTCATACAAAAGTTATACTTAAATCCGAACTGGTTCTCAAGCAAATTAGTAAGATTGTCTCACCCAATGTTCAAGAAAGGCCTTTTTCCCTTTATTCAGATTACAACAACTCCTTTGCAGTTATTATATCTCCCAAATATCACTATTTCTAAAACAAGCCATAGAAAGTTGGTTGCAATTTCAATTTAATCCTCCAGAAACGACGGAACAAATAATGCAACAAATATTGTGGTTAAATTCAAATATACCAATTGACAAAAAAAACTTTATTTTTTGACAGAATGTTTAAAAAAGGTATGATCTTCATAAATGATATCATCAGTAGGACTGGTGGAGTTATGTCGCACATGCAGCTAACAAAAACATATGGAAATGTCTGCTCTACCCAAAATTACAACCAAATAATTGCAGCTTTACCGCAAAAGTGGAAGAGGAAAGTGGAAGGGGGAGAAAGTAAGGAACTTGTCTGTTGGCCTTGCATTAAAGAACATAATTGGTTAAGGAAAACTGTGATAAATAAAAAAGTATATCAGTTTCACTGAAGGACCAAAGGATTGACAGCCGTCCCATATAGATTGCAAAATAGTTGGGAAGAGATCTTTGACGTACCGATCCCATGGCATAGTGTTTATGAACTGACACGCAAAACGACACCGGATTCAAAAATTGGAATCTTTCAATTTAAATTATTATATAAAATTCTTGCTACCAATAGAATGTTATTTATATGGGGGATACAATCTTCCCAGCTCTGCAGATTTTGCTGTGAAGAGACAGAATCATTAGATCATTTGTTTTGGTTCTGTCCATTTGTAGCTTGTTTTTGGACACAAGTCCAGGAATGGCTAAAGGATTGCAATATTTACCTGGAGCTAACCTTGCAGATAGCATTACTGGGTGATCTAAAAAGTCATAATCAATCAATCAATAATATAATAATACTTTTAACAAAAATGTTTATTTTTAATTCACAATCTGTAGAAGCAATGAGAATAGAAAGGTTCAGAACTTTTGTAAAACATCACAGTACGGTTGAAATATATATGGCAAATAGAAATCCTATATGGATGGTGTTAAGAGATAGATGGGAGGTATTGAATAGAGTTGAAGGATGGGACTAATAACAAATAACAACAAATAATAACAAAGATAGCTAATAATGTAAGCATACTGTGTCCATAATAAGTATATAGGTTGTATGTTGGGAGCTTTTGGGAAAGAGCACAGTTAGAAAGATATGGCATATAGAAGCAAACCGGATGGACATCATGAAAATGATCGGAGAGGTTGAGAGTAGAAGAAGTTCAGGAGCAAAAAAATTATATATATATATATATATATATATATATATATATATATATATAATAGAATTATTGTAAAAATAACTCTGTCCATAAGGTATAGATAGTAAGTATAGACCGGAAGTAGAGGCCTGGGCATTGTTGTTCACTAATTTACTCCAAGTAGGGAAAGGATGGCGGGGTTGAAAAGTAATAAAGGGGAGTATATATATAAAAAACATGGGGGATTGGAAGTGATGCAGACAATTACATTGATAGAAGATACAATCTATCTGCAATATTAAGCTGATCCATCCCCCCCCCCCATAAAAAAACTTGAACTTGTTATCAGTATAAAATACACCTGTCCACAACCTCAAACAGTCACACTCCAAACTCCACTATGGCCAAGATCAAAGAGCTGTCAAAGGACACCAGAAACACAATTGTAGACCTGCACCAGGCTGGGAAGACTGAATCTGCAATAGGTAAGCAGCTTGGTTTGAAGAAATCAACTGTGGGAGCAATTATTAGGAAATGGAAGACATACAAGACCACTGATAATCTCCCTCGATCTGGGGCTCCACGCAAGATCTCACCCCGTGGGGTCAAAATGATCACAAGAACGGTGAGCAAAAATCCCAGAACCACACGGGGGGACCTAGTGAATGACCTGCAGAGAGCTGGGACCAAAGTAACAAAGCCTACCATCAGTAACACACTATGCCGCCAGGGACTCAAATCCTGCAGTGCCAGACGTGTCCCCCTGCTTAAGCCAGTACATGTCCAGGCCCGTCTGAAGTTTGCTAGAGTGCATTTGGATGATCCAGAAGAGGATTGGGAGAATGTCATATGGTCAGATGAAACCAAAATATAACTTTTGGGTAAAAACTCAACTCATCGTGTTTGGAGGACAAAGAATGCTGAGTTGCATCCAAAGAACACCATACCTACTGTGAAGCTTGGGTGTGGAAACATCATGCTTTGGGGCTGTTTTTCTGCAAAGGAACCAGGACGACTGATCCGTGTAAAGGAAAGGATGAATGGGGCCATGTATCGTGAGATTTTGAGTGAAAACCTCCTTCCATCAGCAAGGGCATTGAAGATGAAACGTGGCTGGGTCTTTCAGCATGACAATGATCCCAAACACACCCCCCGGGCAACGAAGGAGTGGCTTCGTAAGAAGCATTTCAAGGTCCTGGAGTGGCCTACCCAGTCTCCAGATCTCAACCCCATAGAAAATCTTTGGAGGGAGTTGAAAGTCTGTGTTGCCCAGCAACAGCCCCAAAACATCACTGCTCTAGAGGAGATCTGCATGGAGGAATGGGCCAAAATACCAGCAACAGTGTGTGAAAACCTTGTGAAGACTTACAGAAAAAGCTTGACCTGTGTCATTGCCAACAAAGGGTATATAACAAAGTATTGAGAAACGTTTGTTATTGACCAAATACTTATTTTCCACCATAATTTGCAAATAAATTCATAAAAAATCCTACAATGTGATTTTCTTGATTTTTTTTTCTCATTTTGTCTGTCATAGTTGACGTGTACCTATGATGAAAATTACAGGCCTCTCTCATCTTTTTAAGTGGGAGAACTTGCACAATTGGTGGCTGACTAAATACTTTTTTTCCCCACTGTAGGTTACTTTGTGAATGTGCTTTCTTTATAATAATAATAATATGCCATTTAGCAGACGCTTTTATCCAAAGCGACTTACAGTCATGCGTGCATAATTTTTTTTTTGTGTATGGGTGGTCCCGGGGATCGAACCCACTACCTTGACGTTACAAGCGCCGTGCTCTACCAGCTGAGCTACAGAGGACCACAGAGTGCTAGATACAATGTAATGGCTCCTTTTAAAACACAAATAATAATAATAATTGTTTTCCTATGCGTGGTGCATATGGCCAAGTCCATCGGAATGTATAGATGTGTGCTATGTATAGCTATGAAAAGTCGTTTCTTTGTTTGTCACAAAACGGTCTTAGAACTTTCACCATTGATATGCTAATGTAGGGTGTAAACTGAAGTGCTATACTGAACAAAAATATAAATGCAACATGCAACATTTTCAAAGATTTTACTGAATTACAGTTCATGTAAGGGAATCAGTCAATTTAAATAAATTCATTAGGCCCTAATCTATGGATTTCACATGACTGGCAGGGGTCCACCCACTGGGGAGCAAGGCCCAGCCAATCAGAATTAGTTTTTCCCCACAAAAGGGCTTTATTACAGACATAAATACTCCTCAGAACCGCTGACCGGCAACTGCTCTGGTGGACATTCCTGCACTCAGCATGCCAAATGCCCGCTTCTTCAAAAATTGAGACATCCGTGGCATTGTGTTTTGTGACAGAACTGCACATTTTAGAGTGGCATTTTATTGTCCCCAGCACAAGGTGAACCTGTGTAATGATCATGCTGTTTGATATGCCACACTTGACAGGTGGATATAATATCTTGGCAAATGAGAAATGCTCACTAACAGGGATATAAACAAATTTGTGCACAAAAATGTTGCTTTTACATTTTTGTGTAGTGTAATACGTTACATTTTCAAATTGCTTGTGAAACAACTCTGAACATACATTGTAATTCTCACACAGACTAGACCAAAACGTATTAGATTTATATTTTCAGTTGCTTGAAAGTTTTTGATTTAACTTTAAAAACAATCTTGATTAATTTACAATTCTGGTTATTCTGTTAATTTTCAAGGACAATTAATTTGCTCTCAAAGGGAGGAGAGTTTCAAATACACTATTTACATTTACATCATTTAGCAGACGCTCTTATCCAGAGCCACTTACAAATTGGTGCATTCAATTTATGATAGCCAGTAGGACAACTACTTTTTATTTTTTTATGGGGGGGTGGGGGAGGGAGGGGTAGAATGATTACTTTTATAATATTCCAGGTATTCCTTAAAGAGGTAGGGTTTCAAGTGTCTCCGGGAGGGGGTCAGTGACTCCGATGTCCTGGCGTCGTGGGGGAGCTTGTTCCACCATTGGGGTGCCAGAGCAGCGAATAGCTTTGACTGGGCTGACCGGGAACTGTGCTTCCGTAGAGGTAGGGGGGCCAGCAGGCCAGCAGGCCAGAGGTGGATGAACGTAGTGCCCTCGTTTGGGTGTAGGGTCTGATCAGAGCCTGAAGGTAAGGAGGTGCCGTTCCCCTCACAGCTCCGTAGGCAAGAACCATGGTCTTGTAGTAGATGCGAGCCTCAACTGGAAGCCAGTGGAGTGTGCGGAGGAGCGGGTTGACATGAGAGAACTTGGGAAGGTTGAACACCAGACGGGCTGCAGCATTCTGGATAAGTTGTAGGGGTTTAATGGCCAAGGTTCTTTGCACTCTGGGAGGAGGACACAATGGAGTTGTCAACCGTGATGGCGAGATCATGGAGCGGGCAGTCCTTCCCCGGGAGGAAGAGCAGCTCCGTCTTGCCGAGGTTCAGCTTGAGGTGGTGATCCAACATCCACACTGATATGTCTGCCAGACATGCAGAGATGAGATTTGCCACCTGGTTATCAGAAGGGGGAAAGGAGAAAATGAATTGTGTGTCATCTGCGTAGCAATGATAGGAGAGGCCATGTGAGTATATGACAGAGCCAAGAGCCAAGTGACTATGATAGTGATCTTAGATAATATTTTATGTATCACTGACTGATTTGATAAAACTACATTTGAAGTTGCTGTTTACCAATCCAATCAGATAAACAGACAATTGTATGTTCTTTGAAATTAGAATTAATCTGTGATGTACCTTCAGTTATGCGTTTTGCTCTTACAAAGAAGAATGGAGTATTCCTTTCTAGCTTGCTTGCAGGAAGGTGTTAACTAAGGACATTTACAATGCTAAGTGCCAAAAAGGACACTCCTGATGTGATGCTGCTAGGACCATGAACTGCTGGTCTGAAGATTGTCTACAGTAACTACAGTGCTGGCCATCCAGTTTTGAACACTTCTGTCTGATGCAGAAACAGATGTGTTCAAGGGAGGATTACGTAGGAAAGCCCCCGAAGTGAGTCTTCGTATCAACTGTATGCAACCATTTTCTCTGTGTTGTCTTAGAATTCAGCATTCTCTGTGTTGGTCTTGCCAACCCCCATTGTCAGACCCCTGATAAGCAGAGGTTGCATCATGTAGGTCTGATATCTGACTGGAGGTTAACTTTACAGTAATGCTATTGGTCATCAACTCAGGTTTTTAATCCAAACAACTCAGATGCTTATATCCATCCTGCCCTGCCTTTCGAAAGTATTTGAAAGCCAAGTTAACAAACAGAAATGTAGATCAACGACCATTTCAAATCCCACCGTACCTTCTCCGCTATGCAATCTGGTTTCCGAGCTGGTCATGGGTGCACCTCAGCCACGCTCAAGGTCCTAAACGATATTATAACCGCGATCGATAAAAGACAGTACTGTGCAGCCGTCTTCATCGACCTGGCCAAGGCTTTTGACTCTGTCAATCACCGCATTCTTATTGGCAGACTAAATAGCCGTTGTTTCTCAAATGACTGCCTCGCCTGGTTCACCAACTACTTCTCAGATAGAGTTCAATGTGTCAAATCGGAGGGCCTGTTGTCTGGACCTCTGGCAGTCTCCATGGGGGTGCCACAGGGTTCGATTCTCGGGCCGACTCTATTCTCTGTGTATATCAATGATGTCGCTCTTGCTGCTGGTGACTCTCAGATCCACCTCTACGCAGATGACACCATATTGTATACATCTAGCCCTTCATTGGAAACTGTGTTAACAAACCTCCAAACGAGCTTCAATGCCATACAACACTCCTTCCGTGGCCTCCAACTGCTCTTAAATGCTAGTAAAACTAAATGCATGCTCTTCAATCGAATACTGCTTGCACCCGCCCGCCCGACTAGAATCACTACTCTTGGCGGGTCTGACTTAGAATATGTGGACAACTACAAATATCTAGGTGTCTGGTTAGACCGTAAACTCTCCTTCCAGACTCACATTAAGCATCTCCAATCCAAAGTTAAATCTAGAATCTGCTTCTTATTTTGCAACAAAGCCTCCTTCACTCATGCTGTCAAACATGCCCTCGTAAAACTGACTATCCTGTCGATCCTAGACTTTGGCGATGTCATTTACAAAATAGCCTCCAACACTCTACTCAGCAAATTGGATGTAGTCTATCACAGTGCCATCCGTTTTGTCACCAAAGCCCCATATACTACCCACCATTGTGACCTGTACGCTCTTGTTGGCTGGCCCTCACTACATATTCGTCGCCAAACCCACTGGCTCCAGGTCATCTATAAATCACTGCTAGGCAAATCCGTGCCTTATCTTAGCTCATTGGTCACCATAGCAACACCCACCCGTAGTATGCGCTCCAGCAGGTATATCTCACTGGTCATCCCCATAGCCTGACTGGAACAAACTGCAAAAATCTCTGAAGCTGGAGAATCTTATCTCCCTCACTAACTTTAAGCTTCAAATCAAATCAAATCAAATCAAATTTTATTGGTCACATGCGCCGAATAGAACAGGTGCAGACATTACAGTGAAATGCTTACTTACAGAGTTCAGTTGTCAGAGCAGCTTACCGAACACTGCACCTGTACACAGCCCATCTGTAATTAGCCCACCCAACTACCTCATCCTTATATTGTTATTTATTTTGCTCATTTGCACCCCAGTATCTCTATTTGCACATCATCTTCTATCACTCCAGTGTTAATACTCAATTGTAATTATTTTGCACTATGGCCTATTTATTGCCTTACCTCCATAACTTATTACATTTGCACACACTGTATATAAATGTTCTATTGTGTTATTGACTTTATGTTTTGTTTTACCCCATATGTAACTCTGTGTTGTTGTTTTTATTGCACTGCTTTGCTTTATCTTGGCCAGGTCGCAGTTGTAAATGAGAACTTGTTCTCAACTGGCTTACCTGGTTAAACAAAGGTGGAAAAAAAAATATGAAAAAAAAAAATATATATATATGAAAGGATCTAAGATTCATTGTTCTTCCTCTTATGTGTTCCTGACCTGCTGTGGTGAGGTACTCCTTCTTTCTCTCTCTCTCTCCACTCCATGGACTTTTGTGGCATGGCTTTTGGGGCTGAAAATAACTGTGCGGGGATGCTCCCCATCCAACCTGACAGAGCTTGAGTGGATCTGCAGAGAAGAATGGGAGAAACTCACTAAATACAGGTGTACCAAGCTTGTAGCGTCATACCCAAGAAGAATCGAGGCTGTAATCGCTGCCAAAGGTGCTTCAACAAAGTACTGAGTAAAGGGTCTGAATACTTATGTAAATGTGATATTTCCTTCTTTTTTTATACATGTGCAAACATTTCTAAAAACCTGTTTTTGCTTTGGCATTATGCGGTATTGTGTGTAGATTGATGAAGGGAAAAAACAATTTAATCAATTTTAAAATAAGGCTGTAACGTAACAAAATGTGGAAAAAGTCAAGGGGTCTGAATACTTCCCGAATGCACTGTATATATTTTTTGTCAATATATATAAAATACATATATATTATATATATTTTTTTTTTCCTTTATTATTTTCCCCTAACCCCACCACCCCTCCCCTAATCGGAGTAAACTAATGGACAACAATACTTAGGCTTCTACTTCCAGCTTATAGGTACTATGTACATTTTACGGACACAGTGTATTTGATAATAGTCATCTTTTGTTTGTCTTTAATCCCATCTTTCAGCTACCCTCAACCCCTCCCATCTATCTCTGAAGACCATCTGGTAATGCTCGTTAATGCCTTGTAACTTAAGCTTTTTGTCTTGTATATGAACCAGTTCATTTTACAAAGTCATTAAATACACTTGTATTTACAATCCATTCTCAGACATTTCTTCATTGCTTATTACTGTAACTCAACCATAGTCTCTTGCATATTGTTAATTATCTTTATGGAGTCAGATAAACATTTTTAATAGGCTAAGTGCTTCTTACGAGTCGCATGTGATGCATTTATAATATACACATATCAAATTACAGCCCACTACAATGGTCTTCTTTTATCCCAGTATGATGATGATGATGATGATGATGATGAGGATGATGATGATGATGATGATGATTATGATTGTTATTATTATTATGTTTTTTTATCCCCAGGATGGAGAGAGAATGAATAAGCCATCTGCGATGAAAAGGAAGGGTTCTCATGACAACCAAGCTGAGGAGCACTCCCAGCCCGCGGAACAGAAAGAGGAGAAAGAAACACCTCTCAGACCATCACATACCCACCAACACCCTCCAAACCACCCTCCTAACCACCCTAACCACCACCACAACTGCAGGACAGAGCACCAGCCCCAGCCCCAGCCCCAGTAGAGAGAGACTATCCCCAGCCTGGCCAAAGACCGCTGCCAGTTGATAACCACCCTAACCACCACCACAACTGCAGGACAGAGCACCAGCCCCAGCCCCAGTAGAGAGAGATTATCCCCAGCCTGGCCAAAGACCGCTGCCAGTTGATAACCACCCTAACCACCACCACAACTGCAGGACAGAGCACCAGCCCCAGCCCCAGCCCCAGTAGAGAGAGACTATCCCCAGCCTGGCCAAAGACCGCTGCCAGTTGAAGAGGAGTGGGAGGAGGAGCACTACAGCCCCAAGACAATTTCTCACAGAGACCACAACCACCATCACCACACCAACCCCAGCCACCACCATCACCATCACCATCACCACCCCAACCCCAGCACCACCATCACCACACCAACCCCAGCCACCACCATCACCACACCAACCCCAGCCACCACCATCACCACACCAACCCCAGCCACCACCATCACCACACCAACCCCAGCCACCACCATCACCACACCAACCCCAGCCACCACCATCACCATCACCACACCAACCCCAGCCACCACCATCACCACACCAACCCCAGCCACCACCATCACCACACCAACCCCAGCCACCACCATCACCACACCAACCCCAACCACCACCATCACCACACCAACCCCAGCCACCACCACCACCACACCAACCCCAGCCACCACCATCACCACACCAACCCCAGCCACCACCATCACCACACCAACCCCAGCCACCACCATCACCACACCAACCCCAGCCACCACCACCACACCAACCCCAACCACCACCATCACCACACCAACCCCAACCACCACCATCACCACACCAACCCCAGCCACCACCATCACCACACCAACCCCAGCCACCACCACCACCATCACCACACCAACCCCAGCCACCACCATCACCACACCAACCCCCAGCCACCACCATCACCACACCAACCCCAGCCACCACCATCACCACACCAACCCCAGCCACCACCATCACCATCACCACACCAACCCCAGCCACCACCATCACCCCACCAACCCCAGCCACCACCATCACCATCACCCCACCAACCCCAGCCACCACCACCACACCAACCCCAGCCACCACCATCACCACACCAACCCCAGCCACCACCATCACCACACCAACCCCAGCCACCACCACCACCATCACCACACCAACCCCAGCCACCACCATCACCACACCAACCCCAGCCACCACCACCACCATCACCATCACCACACCAACCCCAACCACCACCATCACCACACCAACCCCAGCCACCACCATCACCACACCAACCCCAGCCACCACCATCACCACACCAACCCCAGCCACCACCATCACCACACCAACCCCAGCCACCACCATCACCACACCAACCCCAGCCACCACCAACACCATCACCACACCAACCCCAGCCACCACCAACACCATCACCACACCAACCCCAGCCACCACCATCACCACACCAACCCCAGCCACCACCATCACCACACCAACCCCAGCCACCACCATCACCACACCAACCCCAGCCACCACCATCACCACACCAACCCCAGCCACCACCATCACCACACCAACCCCAGCCACCACCACCACCATCACCACACCAACCCCAGCCACCACCATCACCACACCAACCCCAGCCACCACCATCACCACACCAACCCCAGCCACCACCATCACCACACCAACCCCAGCCACCACCATCACCACACCAACCCCAGCCACCACCATCACCACACCAACCCCAGCCACCACCACCACCATCACCATGGCTACAGACAACCTTACCCTGGAGAAGACTATGAGCTGGAGCATAACGAATGCAACAGGCAGCACAGACAAAACTCACACACATTAGCCACAGACAACAAACACACTGCAATAAACATCACACCCCTAATTACCAAAACTAGCAGTCCCCTGACAGAGACTGTGATAAATATGGAAGGCACAGGGATTGCTATATCCACCAGTGATGTTTGTGTTTCAGTAGCTTATGACTATGCTGCTCCTGTTGTTATGCACTAACAGCAAGACAGAAACCTCTCAGTACACAATTTCACTCCGGTATTACCAAACACTAACCATCTCTCTATCTGCCTAATCCTAAACCAGGGGTGGGCAAACTTTTTGGCTCGAGGGCCACATAAGGATTTTGAAATTCAACGGAGGGCAGCACAGATTTTTTTTACCGATTTGTTCATCAAAATCAATTTGTGTGCCAGAAAAAGGGCAGTTATTTGAAAATACACTGCTCAAAAAAATTAAGGGAACACTTAAACAACACAATGTAACTCCAAGTCAATCACACTTCTGTGAAATCAAACTGTCCACTTAGGAAGCAACACTGATTGACAATATATTTCACATGCTGTTGTGCAAACGGAATAGACAACATGTGGAAATTATAGGCAATTAGCAAGACACCCCCAATAAAGGACTGGTTTAGCAGGTGGTGACTACAGACCACTTCTCAGTTCCTATGCTTCCTGGCTGATGTTTTGGTCACTTTTGAATGCTGGCGGTGCTTTCACTCTAGTGGTAGCATGAGACGGAGTCTACAACCCACACAAGTGGCTCAGGTAGTGCAGCTCATCCAGGATGGCACATCAATGCGAGCTGTGGCAAGAAGGTTTGCTGTGTCTGTTAGCGTAGTGTCCAGAGCATGGAGGCGCTACCAGGAGACAGGCCAGTACATCAGGAGACGTGGAGGAGGCCGTATGAGGGCAGCAACCCAGCAGCAGGACCGCTACCTCCGCCTTTGTGCAAGGAGGAGCAGGAGGAGCACTGCCAGAGCCCTGCAAAATGACCTCCAGCAGGCCACAAATGTGCATGTGTCTGCTCAAACGGTCAGAAACAGACTCCATGAGGGTGGTATGAGGGCCCGACGTCCACAGGTGGGGGTTGTGCTTACAGCCCAACAACGTGCAGGACGTTTGGCATTTGCCAGAGAACACCAAGATTGGCAAATTCGCCACTGGCGCCCTGTGCTCTTCACAGATGAAAGCAGGTTCACACTGAGCACATGTGACAGACGTGACAGAGTCTGGAGACGCCGTGGAGAACGTTCTGATGCCTGCAACATCCTCCAGCATGACCGGTTTGGCGGTGGGTCAGTCATGCTGTGGGGTGGCATTTCTTTGGGGGGCCGCACAGCCCTCCATGTGCTCGCCAGAGGTAGCCTGACTGCCATTATGTACCGAGATGAGATCCTCAGACCCCTTGTGAGACCATATGCTGGTGCGGTTGGCCCTGGGTTCCTCCTAATGCAAGACAATGCTAGACCTCATGTGGCTGGAGTGTGTCAGCAGTTCCTGCAAGAGGAAGGCATTGATGCTATGGACTGGCCCGCCCGTTCCCCAGACCTGAATCCAATTGAGCACATCTGGGACATCATGTCTCGCTCCATCCACCAATGCCACGTTGCACCACAGACTGTCCAGGAGTTGGCGGATGCTTTAGTCCAGGTCTGGGAGGAGATCCCTCAGGAGATCATCCGCCACCTCATCAGGAGCATGCCCAGGCATTGTAGGGAGGTCATACAGGCACGTGGAGGCCACACACACTACTGAGCCTCATTTTGACTTGTTTTAAGGACATTACATCAAAGTTGGATCAGCCTGTAGTGTGGTTTCCACTTTAATTTTGAGGGTGACTCCAAATCCAGACCTCCATGGGTTGATAAATTAGATTTCCATTGATAATTTTTGTGTGATTTTGTTGTCAGCACATTCAACTATGCAAAGAAAAAAGTATTTAATAAGATTATTTCATTCATTCAGATCTAGGATATGTTATTTTAGTGTTCCCTTTATTTCTTTGAGCAGTGTATATAGGTCCATTATAATTTCCACATAGTTTCAGACATTCAAGTTTGGTCTGGATTATTTTAGTTTTTTCATTTTTTATTTTTATTTTACCCCCCTTTTTCATGATTACAATCTTGTCTCATCACTGCAACTCCCCAACGGGCTCGGGAGGGGCGAAGGTCAAGTGATGCGTCCTCCGAAACATGACTCACAAAAACCGCACTTCTTAACACCTTCTTGCTTAACCCAGAAGCCAGCTGCACCAATGTGTTGGAGAAAACACTGTTCAACTGATGGCCGAAGTCAGCCTGCAGGAGCCTGGCCCCACACAAGGAGTCGCTAGAGCGCAATGAGCCAAGTAAAGCCCCCCCCGGCCAAACCCTCCCCTAACCCGGACGACGTTGGGCCAATTCTGCGTCGCCCTATAGGACTCCTGGTCGCGGGATGACACAACCTGGGATCGAACCCCAGGCTGTAGTAATGCTGCAACACTGTGATGCAGTGCCTTAGACCGCTTCACCACTCGGGAGGCCCTGGAGTGGTTTTCTAACCCAAAATAATAATTTGACAAAATCCCTAGCTGGCCGCATTTAATCTGCCAGCGGGCCGGATGCTGACCGCGGGCCATAGTTTGCCCACCCCTGCCCTAAACCCTAACCCTAAACCTTAACCTTAACCCTAACCTTAACCCTACTGAAACTGTTCAATTAGAACTGATCTAATTGAATTTATATGATTATCTCTTTAACTATAAAGAGACTATGCTATTTTATACACCCTCCATTCTTCTGAAAAGGCACAGAACATAACTTTTCCTTTAAAATATTTAAAATATAGTCTTCCTCAGCTTCATACTTTTATAATGAAGAGTCATAGCATTCTGACTTGGTGTATAGCTTTGACTACTGGATCAGTTCTAGAGCTTTGACTACTGGATCAGTTCTATAGCTTTGACTATTGGATCAGTTCTAGAGCTTTGACTACTGGATCAGTTCTAGAGCTTTGACTACTGGATCAGTTCTAGAGCTTTGACTACTGGATCAGTTCTAGAGCTTTGACTACTGTGTAATGTTCTGACTTGATACAGAGCTTTGACTAATGTGTAATGTTCTGACTTGGTATAGAGCTTTAACTACTGGATCAGTTCTAGAGCTTTGACTACTGTGTAATGTTCTGACTTGGTTCATAGATTTGACTACTGTGTAATGTTCTGACTTGGTTCATAGCTTTAACTACTGTGTAATGTTCTGACTTCGTATAGAGCTTTAACTACTCTGTAATGTTCTTCCTTGGTTCATAGATTTGACTACTGTGTAATGTTCTGACTTGGTTCATAGCTTTAACTACTGTGTAATGTTCTGACTTGGTTCATAGATTTGACCACTGTGTAATGTTCTGACTTGGTTCATAGCTTTAACTACTGTGTAATGTTCTGACTTGGTTCATAGCTTTAACTACTGTGTAATGTTCTGACTTGGTTCATAGCTTTAACTACTGTGTAATGTTCTGACTTGGTTCATAGATTTGACTACTGTGTAATGTTCTGACTTGGTTCATAGATTTAACTACTGTGTAATGTTCTGACTTGGTTCATAGCTTTAACTACTGTTGGTTGTTAATAGTAGTTGATGCTTTGTGTTATACAGTCCTTTGCGTATGTCACTATCTCCTTATACAGTCAATATTATTATTGGTCTTGTGCTAGTACTCATTCATGCTCTGTTTATTCTGGACGCTATATACATTCATATATCTTCTCTGTACAGAACCGCATCCATCTCATATGTCCTCTGGAAATAAAGTTCTCTATTGTGTGTAACTGTGCGATTGCCTTATTCTTCTGACCGGGAAATGTCTCAGTGAGTCACAGACGAGCCCAACTGGAGAGCTGCTCTCTTCCATTCAGAGTCACTGAACATAATCAATTCAATTTCTGTTGTTATTCAACTGGTTACTGTTCTAATGTTGCAATAAAAGCTAAAGGTTAGGGTTAGGGATAGGTCTTGAGTTAGGGTAGGTTTAAAAAGACACTGCTTTGTCGACCTATGGTTGTGTCCCCCTCCAGTATGACAGTATAGAAAATTCAGTTGACCTCAGTGTAGTATGCTTTAAAATGTGTAAGATGGCCACCTAAGACCATGAATAAAAGCAGGTTGTCCCCCCACCCCTCTCTCACCCCTCTCCATCTACAGGCTGTCAACCATTTTCTCCAATGGCAAAGGTCACCCAGGTTGAAGTGTGTGTGTGTGTTTTTTGTTTCAAAGGCCTCTATAGAGGCCTGACACTGTCACAGGGAGTGTCTGTCTTTCATCTTGTCTTTTATAGAGGCCTGACACTGTCACAGGGAGTGTCTGTCTCTCATCTTGTCTTTTATAGAGGCCCGATGCTGTCACAGGGATTGTCTGTCTCTCATCTTGTCTTTTAAAGAGGCCCGATGCTGTCACAGGGATTGTCTGTCTCTCATCTTGTCTTTTATAGAGGCCCGATGCTGTCACAGGGATTGTCTGTCTCTCATCTTGTCTTTTATAGAGGCCCGATGCTGTCACAGGGAGTGTCTGTCTCTCATCTTGTCTTTTATAGAGGCCTGATACTGTCACAGGGATGCCCCACGAGGTGAGATCTTGCATGGAGCCCCAGACCGAGGGTGATTGACCGTCATCTTGAACTTCTTCCATTTTCTAATAATTGCGCCAACAGTTGTTGCCTTCTCACCAAGCTGCTTGCCTATTGTCCTGTAGCCCATCCCAGCCTTGTGCAGGTCTACAATTTTATCCCTGATGTCCTTACACAGCTCTCTGGTCTTGGCCATTGTGGAGAGGTTGGAGTCTGTTTGATTGAGTGTGTGGACAGGTGTCTTTTATACAGGTAATGAGTTCAAACAGGTGCAGTTAATACAGGTAATGAGTGGAGAACAGGAGGGCTTCTTAAAGAAAAACTAACAGGTCTGTGAGAGCCGGAATCTTACTGGTTGGTAGGTGATCAAATACTTATGTCATGCAATAAAATGCAAATTAATTACTTAAAAATCATACAATGTCATTTTCTGGATTTTTGTTTTAGATTCCGTCTCTCACAGTTGAAGTGTACCTATGATACAAATTACAGACCTCTACATGCTTTGTAAGTAGGAAAACCTGCTAAATCAAAATTGTGCATAACTATTCAACCCCCCCCCCAAGTCAGTACTTTGTAGAGCCACCTTTTGCAGCAATTACAGCTGCAAGTCTCTTGGGGTATGTCTCTATATGCTTGGCACATCTAGCCACTGGGATTTTTTCCCATTCTTCAAGGCAAAACTGCTCCAGCTCCTTCAAGTTGGATGGGTTCCGCTGGTGTACAGCAATCTTTAAGTCATACCACAGGGCTTTGACTAGGCCATTCGAAGACATTTAAATGTTTCCCCTTAAACCACTCGAGTGTTGCTTTAGCAGTATGCTTAGTGTCATTGTCCTGCTGGAAGGTGAACCTCCGTCCCAGTCTCAAATCTCTGGAAGACTGAAACAGGTTTCCCTCAAGAATTTCCCTGTATTTAGTGCCATCCATTATTCCATCAATTCTGACCATTTTCCCAGTCCCTGCCGATGAAAACCATCCCACAGCATGATGCTGCCACCCCCATGCTGGATGGTGTTCTCGGGGTGATGAGAGGTGTTGGGTGTGCGCCAGACATAGTGTTTTACTTGATGGCCAGAAAGCTCAATTTTAGTTTCATCTGACCAGAGTACCTCCTTCAATATGTTTGGGGAGTCTCCCACATGCCTTTTGGCGAACACCAAACATGTTTGCTTATTTTTTTCTTCAAGCAATGGCTTTTTTTCTGACCACTCTTCCGTAAAGCCCAGCTCTGTGGAGTGTTCGGCTTAAAGTGGTCCTATGGCCAGATACACCAATCTCCGCTGTGGAGCTTTGCAGCTCCTTCAGGGTTATCTTTGGTCTCTTTGTTGCCTCTCTGATTAATGCCCTCCTTGCCTGGTCCGTGAGTTTTGGTGGGTGGCCCTCTCTTGACAGGTTTGTTGTTGCCATATTCTTTCAATTTTTTAAATAATGGATTTAATGGTGCTCCATGGGATGTTCAAAGCTTCAGATATTTTTTTTATAACCCAACCCTGATCTGTACTTCTCCACAACTTTGTCCCTAACCTGTTTGGAGAGCTCCTTGGTCTTCATGGTGCCGCTCGCTTGGTGGTGTCCCTTGCTTAGTGGTGTTGCAGACTCTGGGGCCTTTCAGAACAGGTGTATATATACTGAGATCATGTGACACTTAGATTGCACACAGGTGGACTTTATTTAACTAATTGTGTGACTTCTGAAGGTAATTGGTTGCACCAGATCTTATTTAGGGGCTTCATAGCAAAGGGGGTGAATACATATGCATGCACCACTTTTCCGTTATTTCGTTTTTAGAATATTTTGACTTCACCAATTTGGACTATTTTGTGTATGTCCATTACATGAAACCAAATAAAAATTAATCTAAATTACAGGTTGTAATGCAACTAAATAGGAAAAACAGGTGATTAATACTTTTGCAAGGCACTGTAAACATTATTAAAGTCACCAGTGTTCCATTTTTTAAGTGTTCTATATCTGTGTTCATAAGGTGCAGGGTTGAGTAACCGGGTGGTAGCCGGCTAGTGAGAGTGACTAAGTGCAGGGAGGGTACTGGGTGGAGGCCGGCTAGTAATGGTTATTTAACAGTCTAATGGCCTTTTCAGTCTCTCGGTCCCAGCTTTGATGCACCTGTACTGACCTCGCCTTCTGGATGATAGAGGGGTGAACAGGCCGTGGCTCGGGTGGTTGTTGTCCTTGATTATCTTTTTGGCCTTCCTGTGACCACCCTCTGGAGAGCCCTGTGGTTGCGGGCAGTGCAGTTTCCGTACCAGGCGGTGATACAGCCCGACAGGATGCTCTCAATGGTGCATCTGTAAAAGTTTGTGAGGGTCTTAGGTGCTGATATTACATATTTTATACAGTATTAGTTCATGTTTGGAATATTGAGAGCTGCATAAAGATTTGGAGGATGAGGACATTCCATGTATTTATTTATGTCACTGGTGGGTGCCAGAAGGTATGGGGGCCAAGATAGCTGGGGGGCCACTGGTGCTAATCTTGGAAGGAGTACATGATGGAATATCCTGGCTAGGGTGCAACACGATACAATATAGGGTGATCCTATATGTGGCGAGGAGTGACACTCAATAATGGTTGGCACCTGTTGGATAGAATTAGCTTGCAAACAAGTATATAAGCTAAGAGATTTCCTTTGTTCAGTTAGTTCAGATAGCAATGGGCCACTCACGGGCTGTTTGCTATGAAAACCCGGTACCGCAATATTAAATACTTTGAACCAACTCTCCATTTAAGTGTTTAACTATTCTCTTGCATCCTGAATTACTTGATACCAGAAAACTCATCATAACAGATTGGCGTCTAAACGAACAGGATGCAGTTTACAGCTGAAATAACAGGTAAGCAGACTTTCATTATATTGATTATGTCCAATTCTGCTAATCTGTGGTAAAACTGAGCTGTAACGAACTTTTAAAATTCTGTATTTCTTTGAGGGGAATAGATGAGTGGTATTCAAGTACGTAAACAGATATAAGGAGAAATATCAAATTAGACAATGACATGGTGCTATGATTCTAAAGAGTTTTTTTTTTCAGAGTAATGAGTTAAAAACAACAGAGGAGAAGGAGAGTGGGTTTAACAAGATTGGGCGTAGGGTCTTTTAATGTGTACGGCATTATAAAGATAGAGGTTTGAGTCCTTTAATGTGAGAAATCATTATAAAGTTGTTAAGAGGTTCAAGTCCTCAACAAGACGAGATTATAAAAGATAGAGAGTAGTGAGGCTTGAGTCCTGTGGTGTGTAAGGGTTAGGGTTAGGGTTAGGGTTAGGGTTAGGGTTGGTGTTGAATCATCATAAAGTGTGATAAATAGGTTTGAGTCCTGTGGTGTTGAATCATTATAAAGTGTGATAAATAGGTTTGAGTCCTGTGGTGTTGAATCATCATAAAGTGTGATAAATAGGTTTGAGTCCTGTGGTGTTGAATCATCATAAAGTGTGATAAATAGGTTTGAGTCCTGTGGTGTTGAATCATCATAAAGTGTGATAAATAGGTTTGAGTCCTGTGGTGTTGAATCATTATAAAGTGTGATAAATAGGTTTGAGTCCTGTGGTGTTGAATCATTATAAAGTGTGATAAATAGGTTTGAGTCCTGTGGTGTTGAATCATCATAAAGTGTGATAAATAGGTTTGAGTCCTGTGGTGTTGAATCATTATAAAGTGTGATAAATAGGTTTGAGTCCTGTGGTGTTGAATCATTATAAAGTGTGATAAATAGGTTTGAGTCCTGTGGTGTTGAATCATTATCCGTCTCGCTTCCGCATTGTCTCCGTGCTGCTCTGCTGTTTGTTGCTACTTGGCTACCTAACAAACTATTCACGTTTTACTTTTAATAAACGTTTAATCAATCTCTGTGTTCAACAAATTTACCAACTTTTTAGTTTTGTCCTCACTCATCTTTTTTCGTTAAACTTTTTCACCCCGGACGTTTATCCCGAGACAGAAGAGTCATTTTTCTGTGCGTTTTAGCTGCCAACTTTACGTTATTTTCCTTTTTTCCATCGCAACTTTTTTCCCCTTATTCAACTTTTTCACTCCGGACGCTTTATCTGGACATGGTTCATCAACATCTTCAACAGCCGAAGCTAAGTAGTAACATTAACATGATGTCTTCTAATTGCAGTCGCTGTACTCATAATATACAGGAGAATTCTCGCCTTACGGCGAGAATAGCTGTGCTACAAGCCCAGCTTCAGACGCAATCGTTAGGCAAGGGTAATATCAGTGTAGGAAAGGAAGAAACAGCGTCTGTGCCACCAGTAAGTACAGACAGTAATGTTAGTATAAATCCCCCCGCACAGTCCCCGCAGCCGGACAACTTTCTCATGGCTTCTGGAGGGAAATACTGTTGGAATGCTCAACCGGTGTCGCTCATTCAGCCGACAGAAACCTTCAACCGGTTTTCCCCATTATGTAGCGAGTCGGAGTCTGAGTCTGAGTCTTCTCTAGTCTCTACTCCTCCCGTTACGGGGTCTGAGACTCCGAAGGCTCCCACCATTAGCTCTGACAAATTGAAAACCCTAGTCATTGGCGACTCCATTACCCGCAGTATTAGACTTAAAACGAATCACCCAGCGATCATACACTGTTTACCAGGGGGCAGGGCTACCGACGTTAAGGCTAATCTAAAGATGGTGCTGGCTAAAGCTAAAACTGGCGAGTGTAGAGAGTATAGAGATATTGTTATCCACGTCGGCACCAACGATGTTAGGATGAAACAGTCAGAGGTCACCAAGTGCAACATAGCTTCAGCGTGTAAATCAGCTAGAAAGATGTGTCGGCATCGAGTAATTGTCTCTGGCCCCCCTCCCAGTTAGGGGAAGTGACGAGCTCTACAGCAGAGTCTCAGCACTCAATCGCTGGTTGAAAACTGTTTTCTGCCCCTCCCAAAAGATAACATTTGTGGATAATTGGCCCTCTTTCTGGGACTCACCCACAAACAGGATCAAGCCTGACCTGCTGAGGAGTGACGGACTCCATCCTAACTGGAGGGGTGCTCTCCTCTTATCTACCAACATAGATAGGGCTCTAACTCCTCTAGCCCCACAGTGAAATAGCGTGCAGGCCAGGCAGCAGGCTGTTAGCCAACCTGCCAGCTTAGTGGAGTCTGCCAATAGCATAGTCAGTGTAGTCAGCTCAGCCATACCCATTGAGACTGTGTCTGTGCCTCGACCTAGGTTGGGCAAAACTAAACATGGTGGTGTTCACCCCTAGCAATCTTATTAGGATAAAGACCTCCTCCATTCCTGCCATTATTGAAAGAGATCGTGATACCTCACATCTCAAAATAGGGTTACTTAATGTTAGATCCCTCACTTCAAAGGCAGTCATAGTCAATGAACTAATCACTGATCATAATCTTGATGTGATTGGCCTGACTGAAACATGGCTTAAGCCTGATGAATTTGCTGTGTTAAATGAGGCCTCACCTCCTGGTTACACTAGTGACCATATTCCCGTGCATCCCCGCAAAGGCGGAGGTGTTGCTAACATTTACGATAGCAAATTTCAATTTACAAAAAAAAAATGACGTTTTCATCTTTCGAGCTTCTAGTCATGAAATCTATGCAGCCTACTCAATCACTTTTTATAGCTACTGTTTACAGGCCTCCTGGGCCATATACAGCGTTCCTCTCTGAGTTTCCTGAATTCCTATCAGACCTTGTAGTCATAGCAGATCATATTCTAATTTTTGGTGATTTTAATATTCACATGGAGAAGTCCACAGACCCACTCCAAAAGTCTTTCGGAGCCATTATCGACTCAGTGGGTTTTGTCCAACATGTCTCTGGACCTACTCACTGCCACAGTCATACTCTGGACCTAGTTTTGTCCCATGGAATAAATGTTGTAGATCTTAATGTTTTTCCACAAAATCCTGGACTATCGGACCACCATTTTATTACGTTTGCAATCGCAACAAATAATCTGCTCAGACCCCAACCAAGGAGCATCAAAAGTCGTGCTATAAATTCTCAGACAACACAAAAATTCATTGATGCCCTTCCAGACTCCTTCTGCCTACCCAAGGACGTCAGAGGACAAAAATCAGTTAACCACTTAACTGAGGAACTCAATTTAACCTTGCGCAATACCCTAGATGCAGTTGCACCCCTAAAAACGAAAAACATTTGTCATAAGAAACTAGCTCCCTGGTATACAGAAAATACCCGAGCTTTGAAGCAAGCTTCCAGGAAATTGGAACGGAAATGGCGCCACACCAAACTGGAAGTCTTCCGACTAGCTTGGAAAGACAGTACCGTGCAGTACCGAAGAGCCCTCACTGCTGCTCGATCATCCTACTTTTCCAAATTAATCGAGGAAAATAAGAACAATCCAAAATTTCTTTTTGATACTGTTGCAAAGCTAACTAAAAAGCAGCATTCCCCAAGAGAGGATGGTTTTCACTTCAGCAGTGATAAATTCATGAACTTCTTTGAGGAAAAGATCATGACCATTAGAAAGCAAATTACGGACTCCTCTTTGAATCTGCGTATTCCTCCAGGGCTTAGCTGTCCTGGATCTGCACGATTTCTGCGAGGGCCTGGGATCGGGAGAGACACTTAAGTGTTTTAGTACTATATCTCTTGACACAATGATGAAAATAATCATGGCCTCTAAACCTTCAAGCTGCATACTGGATCCTATTCCTACTAAACTGCTGAAGGAGCTGCTTCCTGTGCTTGGCCCTCCTATGTTGAACATAATAAACAGCTCTCTATCCACCGGATGTGTACCAAACTCACTAAAAGTGGCAGTGATAAAGCCTCTCTTGAAAAAGCCAAACCTTGACCCGGAAAATATAAAAAACTATCGGCCTATATCGAATCTTCCATTCCTCTCAAAAATTTTAGAAAAAGCTGTTGCGCAGCAACTCACTGCCTTTCTGAAGACAAACAATGTATACGAAATGCTTCAGTCTGGTTTTAGACCCCATCATAGCACTGAGACTGCACTTGTGAAGGTGGTAAATGACCTTTTAATGGCGTCAGACCGAGGCTCTGCATCTGTCCTCGTGCTACTAGACCTTAGTGCTGCCTTTGACACCATCGATCACCACATTCTTTTGGAGAGACTGGAAACCCAAATTGGTCTACACGGACAAGTTCTGGCCTGGTTTAGATCCTACCTGTCGGAAAGATATCAGTTTGTCTCTGTGAATGGTCTGTCCTCCGACAAATCAACTGTACATTTCGGTGTTCCTCAAGGTTCCGTTTAGGACCACTATTGTTTTCACTATATATTTTACCTCTTGGGGATGTTATTCGAAAACATAATGTTAACTTTCACTGCTATGCGGATGACACACAGCTGTACATTTCAATGAAGCATGGTGAAGCCCCAAAATTGCCCTCGCTAGAAGCCTGTGTTTCAGACATAAGGAAGTGGATGGCTGAAAACTTTTTACTTTTAAACTCGGACAAAACAGAGATGCTTGTTCTAGGTCCCAAGAAACAAAGAGATCTTCTGTTAAATCTGACAATTCATCTTGATGGTTGTAAAGTCGTCTCAAATAAAACTGTGAAGGACCTAGGCGTTACTCTTGACCCTGATCTCTCTTTTGACGAACATATCAAGACTGTTTCAAGGACAGCTTTTTTCCATCTACGTAACATTGCAAAAATCAGAAATGTTCTGTCCAAAAATGATGCAGAAAAATTAATCCATGCATTTGTTACTTCTAGATTAGACTACTGCAATGCTCTATTTTCCGGCTACCCGGATAAAGCACTAAATAAACTTCAGTTAGTGCTAAATACGGCTGCTAGAATCCTGACTAGAACCAAGAAATTTGATCATATTACTCCAGTGCTAGCTTCCCTACACTGGCTTCCTGTTAAGGCAAGGGCTGATTTCAAGGTTTTACTGTTAACCTATAAAGCGTTACATGGGCTTGCTCCTACCTATCTTTCCGAGTTGGTCCTGCCGTACATACCAATACGTACGCTACGGTCACAAGACGCAGGCCTCCTAATTGTCCCTAGAATTTCTAAGCAAACAGCGGGAGGCAGGGCTTTCTCCTATAGATCTCCATTTTTATGGAACAGTCTGCCTACCCATGTGAGAGACGCAGACTCGGTCTCAACCTTTAAGTCTTTACTGAAGACTTATCTCTTCAGTAGGTCATATGATTGAGTGTAGTCTGGCCCAGGAGTGTGAAGGTGAACGGAAAGGCTGGAGCAACGAACAGCCCTTGCTGTCTCTGCCGGGCCGGTTCCCCTCTCCACTGGGGTTCTCTGCCTCTAACCCTGTTGCAGGGGCTGAGTCACTGGCTTGCTGGTGCTCTTTCATGCCGTCCCTGGGAGGGGTGCGTCACTTGAGTGGGTTGAGTTACTGACGTGATCTTCCTGTCTGGGTTGGCGCCCCCCCTTGGTTTGTGCTGTGGTGGAGACCTCTGTGGGCTATACTCGGCCTTGTCTCAGGATTGTAAGTTGGTGGTTGGGGATATCCCTCTAGTGGTGCGGGGGCTGTGCTTTGGCGGAGTGGGTGGGGTTATATCCTTCCTGTTTGGCCCTGTCCGGGGTTTCTTCGGATGGGGCCACAGTGTCTCCGGACCGCTCCTGTCTCAGCCTCCAGTATTTATGCTGCAGTAGTTTATGTGTCGGGGGCTGGGGTTAGTTGGTTATACCTGGAGTACTTCTCCTGTCTTATCCAGTGTCCTGTGTGAATTTAAGTATGCTCTCTCTAATTCTCTCGTTCTCTCTTTCTCTCTGAGAACCTGAGCCCTAGGACCATACGTCAGGACTACCGGGCATGATGACACCTTGCTGTCCCCAGTCCGCCTGGCCTTGCTGCTATTCCAGTTTCAACTGTTCTGCCTGCGGCTACGAAACCCCTACCTGTCCCAGACCTGCTGTTTTCAACTCTAAATGATCGGCTATGAAAAGCCAACTGAGAGACCTGAGCCCTAGGACCATACGTCGGGACTACCGGCCGTGGTGACTCCTTGCTGTCCCCAGTCCGCCTGGCCTTGCTGCTATTCCAGTTTAAACTGTTCTGCCTGCGGTTATGGAACCCCTACCTGTCCCAGACCTGCTGTTTTAAACTCTAATGATCGGCTATGAAAAGCCAACTGAGATTTATTCCTGATTATTATTTGACCATGCTTGTCACTTATGAACATTTTTGAACATCTTGGCATGGTTCTGTTATAATCTCCACCCGGCACAGCCAGAAGAGGACTGGCCACCCCTCATAGCCTGGTTCCTCTCTAGGTTTCTTCCTAGGTTTTGCCTTTCTAGGGAGTTTTTCCTAGCCACCGTGCTTCTACACCTGCATTACTAGCTGTTTGGGGTTTTAGGCTGGGTTTCTGTACAGCACTTCGAGATATTAGCTGATGTAAGAAGGGCTATATAAAATAAAATTGATTGATTGATTATAAAGTGTGATAAATAGGTTTGAGTCCTGTGGTGTTGAATCATCATAAAGTGTGATAAATATGTTTGAGTCCTGTGGTGTTGAATCATCATAAAGTGTGATAAATAGGTTTGAGTCCTGTGGTGTTGAATCATCATAAAGTGTGATAAATAGGTTTGAGTCCTGTGGTGTTGAATCATTATAAAGTGTGATAAATAGGTTTGAGTCCTGTGGTGTTGAATCATTATAAAGTGTGATAAATAGGTTTGAGTCCTGTGGTGTTGAATCATCATAAAGTGTGATAAATAGGTTTGAGTCCTGTGGTGTTGAATCATCATAAAGTGTGATAAATAGGTTTGAGTCCTGTGGTGTTGAATCATCATCAAGTGTGATAAATAGGTTTGAGTCCTGTGGTGTTGAATCATCATCAAGTGTGATAAATAGGTTTGAGTCCTGTGGTGTTGAATCATCATCAAGTGTGATAAATAGGTTTGAGTCCTGTGGTGTTGAATCATCATCAAGTGTGATAAATAGGTTTGAGTCCTGTGGTGTTGAATCATCATAAAGTGTGATAAATAGGTTTGAGTCCTGTGGTGTTGAATCATCATAAAGTGTGATAAATAGGTTTGAGTCCTGTGGTGTTGAATCATCATAAAGTGTGATAAATAGGTTTGAGTCCTGTGGTGTTGAATCATCATAAAGTGTGATAAATAGGTTTGAGTCCTGTGGTGTTGAATCATCATAAAGTGTGATAAATAGGTTTGAGTCCTGTGGTGTTGAATCATTATAAAGTGTGATAAATAGGTTTGAGTCCTGTGGTGTTGAATCATTATAAAGTGTGATAAATAGGTTTGATTCCTGTGGTGTTGAATCATTATAAAGTGTGATAAATAGGTTTGAGTCCTGTGGTGTTGAATCATTATAAAGTGTGATAAATAGGTTTGAGTCCTGTGGTGTTGAATCATCATAAAGTGTGATAAATAGGTTTGAGTCCTGTGGTGTGTAAGAATCAACATAAAGTGTGATAAATAGGTTTGAGTCCTGTGGTGTGTAAGAATCATCATAAAGTGTGATAAATAGGTTTGAGTCCTGTGGTGTTGAATCATTATAAAGTGTGATAAATAGGTTTGAGTCCTGTGGTGTGTAAGAATCAACATAAAGTGTGATAAATAGGTTTGAGTCCTGTGGTGTGTAAGAATCATCATAAAGTGTGATAAATAGGTTTGAGTCCTGTGGTGTTGAAT